>NC_053431.1:80274239-80574239 GCF_007990345.1 Gossypium hirsutum | reverse complement strand
CTATCCCGTAACCGTCGCCAGAATAGGTAAGGGGCATTACCGGACTTGTAACTCATGTCAGAACAGTAAAATTTTGAACTTTTTCTTGAAATAAAGATCGTTCATTTAAATAAGTACTAAGCACAACCAGAGGTGAAATTTAAACTTCACTAAGTAAACATTCAAAAGATGCCATTTTCACATGGCTTATATACATTAAAAAAAATATTCTTACGCCACTAGTCTATTCTATACATGCCATAAAATAATTCTAAACATAACAGTAACAAGTGGTGGATAGTGATAGTGTGACTAGTTGCTGACGATCCCTGAGCCTGTAGCTTTGCAATGAGATCTATAAAACAGAGGAAACAGAGTAAACGGAGTAAGCATTACAATGCTTACCATCCCTTTACCGAATATGCACATCTCATCATATACAATAGACAGATAAACTTTCACATAAAAGTGAGCTCATGTGACATAAATATATTGTATGATTTCGCATAACCTCTCACGCTGATCCGGTGTCACATAATCATAGGAATAGTCTCATTGATTGCTCTCGTATGCATCACATAACTACCTTATGATTTAGTTCAAATCAAGCTCACATATAAACTTGGAGTACATACCTGTTTAACCTTTCGCATTGAATATATTTATAAGCAATTCTTATTACGAAGTCTTATAGCTTTAACCTCTACTCAGATTATCGGCGAGACCTTTAGCTCAGACGAAATCTCCACACGAAGTTATCGGGTCTTACCCGGACAAAATCTCCACACGTAGTCATCGGGTCTTACCCGGACATAATCTCCACACGTAGTCATCGGGTCTTACCCGGACATAATCTCCACACGTAGTCATCGAGTCTTACCCGGAATATATTTCAAAGTTTCATGTACATTTAATCACATGTTACAACCTTCACATCGACTATCATATTTGTAATTCATTTGCCTTATCAAATATCTAATAATACACACCTTTCACATTGGCCGTTCAGCCACAATATACGCACATCGCCTACATATTTCACACTAGCCATTCGGCTTTACCACATATACATATCTCATATATATATATTTCACATTGACCATTCGGCTTTATCACATATGCATATCTCATACACATTTCACATTAGCCATTCGGCTTTACCACATATACATATCTCATACATATTTCACATTAGCCATTCGGCTTTACCACATATATGCATGTTCATATTCACCACATTGGCCATTCGGCCTTATCACACATATGCATGCTCACATTCATCACATTGGCCATTCGGCCTTATCACACATATGCATGCTCACATTCATCACATTGGCCATTCGGCCTTATCACATATATGCATATTCACATTCATCACATTGGCCATTCGGCCTTATCTCATATATACACATTCACATTCATCACATAAAATCCTAAATCAAAATATAAATTTTCATGTATTCACATCACAATTATCCAAATATACTTCACATACCACATATACTATCATGTATACACTTTGTCTTGGCCGAATCTACATCAATCATTTTCCAATGAATAATTCAATTTCATGCCATACTATCATTTCATATTCGAATACTCATAAACTTACAATTTCACAAATTTTAATATCAAAGATCCGTCTAACACTCATATATCGTTTTACAATATCACGATTTAGAATTCACGTATGGGTTTAATCAATAGCTTATGAGCAACTAAAACAAGTTTTATCCATGTTTACAACAAAATCACATATTCACTACGAGCGGTTTTCCTGAGCAATAGTCACTAAATTATTTATAACTGGAGCTACAAAACTCCAAATCACTTGCCATTAATTTTCCCTGAATATAGACTTGTATATCTTCCATCCATAAAATTTCCAGAATTTTAGGTTTGGGCAATCAATACCAGATTTTTCTTAAAGTTTACCCTGTTTCACTGTTTGACTAATCTGACCACTCTTCACTACGAATCAAATTTTTCATTATACAGAATTCATAATGTGTACTATTTGATTTAATTTGAAACTAGACTCATTAAGGAGTCTAAGCATATAAATATTATCTTATAAAAAATTTTGTACAAATTATAATGATTTTCCAAAAATAGAACAGGGGATTTCGGAGTCATTCTGACACTGTCCCACACAACTTTAAATATATCTTTATAGGAAATTTCTTTGCTTCCACGGTCTCTTTTATAAGAAACTAGACTAACTAAGCTTTGATTACATATTTTATTCAGCCTATAATTCCACACCAACAATTTATAGTGATTTTCTAAAATCATGTTACTGCTGCTGTCCAAAGCAAATTATTACAATTTGCTCTTAATTTTCCAAGTCCAAACACTTATGAACTTACCATTTGAGTTTAAGACATATCATGGCCACATCATATCTTATTAAATCAACTCATTATGTCCTATTATGATTTAATTTACTCAACATTTAATCACTTAAAACTTACCTCGGAAGTGGTCGACGACTAGATATCCACGGCTATTCGTTTACTTTCTCTTTATCCAAAATTGCCCCTCTATGCTCTTGAGTCTAATTTAACAAATAAATTGATTTAATCATTTGAACATCAAAAAGAGAACTCAAGGTACTTAACCCATATATACATTAGACATTAGAGTCACATATATATGAAATCATGAATCAAACTCAACATTTTAGCCCACACTCTCTTTTAGCCGATTATCTAAGCCAAGATAAAAGCATTAATATGCTTGCCTCTAACCGAATACATGCAACACCAATCCATCTTATGTGGCCAAATATGCATGTCTATGTTGAGGCCAATTATATACTTAATACCACATATAAATGACATACATTTTACTAACTAATGCATTACATATTATAACTCAATACGCATCCATCATTTACTCCATAACTGAAACACCACCATATATAAATATATACCTTGAGATAATATATATGTCATACCAATACATCATGTGCAAATATATATATGTGCAAGAGCCGAATCACAAAGTTGATTATAACCATCTCATATATTTTCATCATATACCCGAATGCACAAGTACATTATAATAATTTCCAACTCAATTCATGTCACAAATTTATACTTCACAAGAATAAATCATTAACCAAATATAAACATATATCCAAAACACAAATCTTACCTACCATGTAATAAGCATATCAAAATAAACTCTTTCTATGTTCGAATATAACCTAATAGCATTTAATACCAAATCATGTATAACACCTCAACCAAATATATTAACCAAATTCACATGTATATTTTATTTTTACATGAACCATAGCCGAATCGTTTTAACCATGATTAACATAACAAGCATAAATCATACTTATGGATATACCATGGCCGATTCAATCTAATCACATCCAAAATCATCAACCATTTTCAATGCATATAACATATATAAACATGAATAAGTTTCATATAATCTCTTAACACATTAATTTCTTTCATCAACAATCTTTTGTTTCTTTATCCATCAAAACTTAAAGGTAAGAAAAAAAATCAAGTTCTTCTCACACATACCATAACCGAAAGTTCCATCCAACACTCTAAATTCAAAATTTTAGTATGGCTAGGTAAGAAAAATGTGATGATTAACCTGAACAAACTAAGATTTCAAAAGAAAGATTAACAAAATTTACTAACCTTCTCTTCATTCAAAAGGCCGACTGCCTTTGCCCCCCCTCTTTTTCTTCTTCTTGTACGGCTAAGAAGAACAAGGTGATAACCCCTTTTTTTTTCTTTTATTATCCTTAGTATTTCTTTTATTATTTCCTTTCTTTTACATAAAATAATGACCACTTCATGGAAATTTACCACATATTCTAATATATGCTCCATCATGGCCGGCCACTATGTATAAAAAAAGGAGTATTTGACATGCAAAGCCATTATTTTCACTACATGCTTTAATAGGTCCTTATAAATTAACCTATCACATTTCAAAAGTGTCACACATACGTCCTATTAACTAAGTTCACATGCAATCGACTAAATCGAAGCTTAAAACTTTCACACATTCATACTCACATATTCTAGACAATAATTATCACATTCAAATACTTCGGTGACTCGGCTTAGCGGTCCCGAGACCACTTCCCGACTAGGGTCAATTTAGGGCTGTCACAACTCTCCCCCACTTAAGAAATTTTCGTCCCCGAAAATCTTACCGGTAAATAGGTTAGGATAACGTTCTCTTATTGAATTATATCCACAAAGACATTAGCTCATTGATAGCAATTGTAATTCATTATTGATTTTGCATCGGTCTATAAAATCATTTTCTTATCTTAAAACAAATACATAAACATTTCTACAAGTATGCACATATATCTCATTTCCTTGATTTCATAAGCAATAATCACTTAATTTAATTCACAAATGCATTTCAAACACATATAAATCACATATTAACATGTATAATTCATATCATCAACCCACATATTCGTAACTCACATTTTTATTCATGTATAAGCTGTAACCTGACCGAAAATACACATATACTCAAACATCCCAACAAATATCCTTTATAACTCCATCATATCTCACTATTCAACTTAACCTATTTCCAACAGAAAATCAACTTCCACATACCTGAACATTGAATTCATTTAGCACATTCAATCACCGTTAACGATACCCGTATACAATCGATTTGGCATAAAGCCTCATATAGTATACCGGCATGGGATTTATTTTAGCACATAACCCATATATCCAAAATTATCAGCATTCATCAAAAATTCTTACAGACTTTCAAATGTCGAACTTAATCGAAATAATTTCTTGAATATGATTAACAAAAAAATAGGGGTCATTTAGCAATAGCACATATGACTTCATATACCAAGCATTCCATAGACTACATCCGTAACACATTTATAACATGAATTCATTTCTTAACAACATATCCACCATCTTTTTACGTATTCACTTATTTAGTATACATAACATAATATAATATGAACTCACAAATTTTTACTTTCATTTGATTTTCACATACCTTTCGTACATACCTGTATCACTTATTCTGATCTTACTTTATTTACCATCTTAAATATACCCGTTGAACCATTCGAAATCATTACGGATACTCATTAAGCACATATAGCTCTTACAATGCCATATCCTAGATATGGTCTTACATATTCTCACATATCGAGCCGATGCCATGTCCCAGACATGGTCTTACACACTATCTCAAATCAATGCCTTCGTCCCAGACGAGGTCTTACATGAATTCCACTTCACACACTTAGTGCCCACTGACCAATCTCGCACTCATAGTGCTCGGTTAAAGGAATTCGCACACACACAGTGCCTCAATTTCTGATCTGGCACACATAGTGCTCTTATTCATTCGTTATTACACATTGAAATGACTTAACCAAGTCTATAAACATCATGTATGTACACTTTTAAACATATTATCTCATTTAAGTTTGAATTCGTATAGTATTGAACACTTAAACTTTGCTCAAATTACCGGCACGAAGCCTACTAGGCACGAAGGCCAGAATACACGTCACCAGCATGATTGCTCTTCGGGACCTAGCCCGGATATATCACTAGCACGAATGCTCTTCGGGACTTAGCCCGGATATATCATTAGCACGAATCTCTTCGGGACTTAGCCCGGATATATCACTAGCACGAATGCTCTTCGGGACTTAGCCCGGATACATCACTAGCACGAATGCTCTTCGGGACTTAGCCCGGATATATCACTAGCACGAATGCTCTTCGAGACTTAGCCCGGATATATCACTTTCAATTCTCATGTACATATACACATATGGCAATACACATTAGTATATCATTTACATTACTTGAATACAAACACAACATGCTTATCGACCATTCAACTTCCAGTTCCATAGCCACATACAAAAATCACATTTATAGTCATAACACTCTTTCAAAATTACATCACTTATACCCTTATAATTCAATCCAAATCGAAATTCAAATACGAGTACATGATACGTACCTGATCAACTTAATAATTTAGGCATATCTAAGTGAAGTTATATCGCAAGTTCTCATAGTCAGAAGCTTGCTACGGTTCGATCGGGATCAAGATTCATTACAATACAGCAAACACATTTTAATAGTCAAAAATCATCACACTATCATTTTATCACTTTATGGCATGTATAAATAGACTCACGCGTGCTATGTTAGTCCTAGAATCGACTAAACCGTAGCTCTGATACCAATAAAATGTAACACCCCTATCCCGTAACCGTCGCCAGAATAGGTAAGGGGCATTACCAGACTTGTAACTCATGTCAAAACAGTAAACTTTTGAACTTTTTCTTGAAATAAAGATCGTTTATTTAAATAAGTACTAAGCACAACCAAAGGTGAAATTTAAACTTCACTAAGTAAACATTCAAAAGATGCCATTTTCACATGGCTTATATACATTAACCAAAAATATTCTTCCGCCACTAGTCTATTCTATACATGCCATAAAATAATTCTAAACATAACAGTAACAAGCGGTGGATAGTGATAGTGTGACTAGTTGCTGACGATCCCCGAGCTTGTAGCTTCGCAATGAGATCTATAAAACAGAGGAAACAGAGTAAACGGAGTAAGCATTACAATGCTTAGTAAGTTTTAAGCAGTGTCAATAGATAACAATCAAATTATAACATAGTTGTTCGTATATTCTATTTCACTCTTCCTTCGGGCATACCATCCCTTTACCGAATATGCACATCTCATCATATACAATAGACAGATAAACTTTCACATAAAAGTGAGCTCATGTGACATAAATATATTGTATGATTTCGCATAACCTCTCACACTGATCCGGTGTCACATAATCATAGGAATAGTCTCATTGATTGCTCTCGTATGCATCACATAACTACCTTATGATTTAGTTCAAATCAAGCTCACATATAAACTTGGAGTACATACCTGTTTAACCTTTCGCATTGAATATATTTATAAGCAATTCTTATTACGAAGTCTTATAGCTTTAACCTCTACTCAAATTATCGGCGAGACCTTTAGCTCAGACGAAATCTCCACACGAAGTTATTGGGTCTTACTCGGACAAAATCTCCACACGTAGACATCGGGTCTTACCCGGACATAATCTCCACACGTAGTCATCGGGTCTTACCCGGACATAATCTCCACACGTAGTCATCGGGTCTTACCCGGAATATATTTCCAAGTTTCATGTACATTTAATCACATGTTACAACCTTCACATCGACTGTCATATTTGTAATTCATTTGCCTTATCAAATATCTAATAATACACACCTTTCACATTGGCTGTTCGGCCACAATATACGCACATCGCCTACATATTTCACACTAGCCATTCGGCTTTACCACATATACATATCTCATATATATATATTTCACATTGACCATTCGGCTTTACCACATATGCATATCTCATACACATTTCACATTAGCCATTCGGCTTTACCACATATACATATCTCATACATATTTCACATTAGCCATTCAGCTTTACCACATATATGCATGTTCATATTCACCACATTGGCCATTCGGCCTTATCACACATATGCATGCTCACATTCATCACATTGGCCATTCGGCCTTATCACACATATGCATATTCACATTCATCACATTGGCCATTCGGCCTTATCTCATATATACACATTTACATTCATCACATAAAATCCTAAATCAAAATATAAATTTTCATGTATTCACATCACAATTATCCAAATATACTTCACATACCACATATACTATCATGTATACACTTTGTCTTGGCCGAATCTACATCAATCATTTTCCAATGAATAATTCAATTTCATGCCATACTATCATTTCATATTCGAATACTCATAAACTTACAATTTCACAAATTTTAATATCAAAGATCCGTCTAACACTCATATATCGTTTTACAATATCACGATTTAGAATTCACGTATGGGTTTAATCAATAGCTTATGAGCAGCTAAAACAAGTTTTATCCATGTTTACAACAAAATCACATATTCACTACGAGCTATTTTCCTGAGCAATAGTCACTAAATTATTTATAGCTGGAGCTACAAAACTCCATATCACTTGCCGTTAATTTTCCCCGAATATAGACTCGTATATCTTCCATCCATAAAATTTCCAAAATTTTAGGTTTGGGCAATCAATACCAGATTTTTCTTAAATTTTCATTGTACAGAACTCATAATGTGTTCTATTTGATTTCATTTGAAACTAGACTCATTAAGGAGTCTAAGCATATAAATCTTATCTTATAACCATTTTTGTACAAATTATAATGATTTTCCAAAAACAGAACAGGGGATTTCGTAGTCATTCTGACACTGTCCCACACAACTTTAAATATCTCTTTAGAGGAAATTTCTTTGCTTCCACGGTCTCTTTTATAAGAAACTAGACTAACTAAGCTTTGATTACATATTTTATTCAGCCTATAATTCCACACTAACAATTTATAGTGATTTTCTAAAATCATGTTACTGCTGCTATCCAAAGCAAATTATTACAATTTGCTCTTAATTTTCCAAGTCCAAACACTTATGAACTTACCATTTGAGTTTAAGACATATCATGGCCACATCATATCTTGTTAAATCAACTCATTATGTCCGATTATGATTTAATTTACTCGACGTTTCATCACTTAAAACTTACCTCGGAAGTGGTCAACGACTAGATATCCACGGCTATTCGTTTACTTTCTCTTTATCCAAAATTGCCCCTCTATGCTCTTGAGTCTAATTTAACAAATAAATTGATTTAATCATTTGAACATCAAAAAGAGAACTCAAGGTACTTAACCCGTATATACATTAGACATTAGAGTCACATATATATGAAATCATGAATCAAACTCAACATTTTAGCCCACACTCTCTTTTAGCCGATTATCTAAGCCAAGATAAAAGCATTAATATGCTTACCTCTAACCGAATACATGCAACACCAATCCATCTCATGTGGCCGAATATGCATGTCTATGTTGAGGCCAATTATATACTTAATACCACATATAAATGACATACATTTTACTAACTAATGCATTACATATTATAACTCAATACGCATCCATCATTTACTCCATAACTGAAACACCACCATATATAAATATATACCTTGAGATAATATATATGTCATACCAATACATCATGTGCAAATATATATATATGTGCAAGAGCCGAATCACAAAGTTGATTATAACCATCTCATATATTTTCATCATATACCCGAATGCACAAGTACATTATAATAACTTCCAACTCAATTCATGTCACAAATTTATACTTCACAAGAATAAATCATTAACCAAATATAAACATATATCCAAAACACAAATCTTACCTACCATGTAATAAGAATATCAAAATAAAATCTTTCTATGTTTGAATATAACCTAATAGCATTTAATACCAAATCATGTATAACACCTCAACCAAATATATTAACCAAATTCACATGTATATTTTATTTTTACATGAACCATAGCCGAATTGTTTTAACCATGAGTAACATAACAAGCATAAATCATACTTATGGATATACCATGGTCGATTCAATCTAATCACATCCAAAATCATCAACCATTTTCAATGCATATAACATATATAAACATGAATAAGTTTCATATAATCTCTTAACACATTAATTTCTTTCATCAACAATCTTTTGTTTCTTTATCCATCAAAACTTAAAGGTAAGAAAAAAAATCAAGTTCTTCTCACACATACCACAACCGAAAGTTCCATCCAACACTCTAAATTCAAAATTTTAGTATGGCTAGGTAAGAAAAACATGATGATTAACCTGAACAAACTAAGATTTCAAAAGAAAGATTAACAAAATTTACTAACCTTCTCTTCATTCAAAAGGCCGAATGCCTTTGCCCCCTCTTTTTCTTCTTATTATACGGCTAAGAAGAACAAGGTGATAACCCCTTTTTTTTCTTTTATTATCCTTAGTATTTCTTTTATTATTTCCTTTCTTTTACATAAAATAATGACCACTTGATGGAAATTTACCACATATTCTAATATATGCTCCATCATGGCCGGCCACTCTGTATAAAAAAAGGAGTATTTGACATGCAAAGCCATTATTTTCACTACATGCTTTAATAGGTCCTTATAAATTAACCTATCACATTTCAAAAGTGTCACACATACGTCCTATTAACTAAGTTCACATGCAATCGACTAAATCGAAGCTTAAAACTTTCACACATTCATACTCACATATTCTAGACAATAATTATCACATTCAAATACTTCGGTGACTCAGCTTAGCAGTCCCGAGACCACTTCCCGACTAGGGTCAATTTAGGGCTGTCACACACTATGCTTTCAGGGGTCGAATTTGGGTACACGAGTGGTTGCTGGTTACCATTGGAATCATTGTTTCCATTGTTTTGTTGAAATTGATCAGCAAAAGTTATCATCCTACTTGGATTGACTAAATCTTCCCTTTCCTACTTGGATTGACTAAATCTTCCCTTTGAGGACTATAGCTATGTCAATATATGGTAGAAAAATTATCAGTGTTAATACAATAATATTTCATTAACAAATTAAGAAAATAATTAAGTACGTTCCTTAGAAGCTCATCTTGGAGGCTACTTCCAACATGACCGTTGAGTGTTTTTTCTTGAAGTGAGTTAACCCTATACTCCAAGTAAACCGATTTATCTTTATAAACTCCATCTTCTGGGAGGCTACTTCCAATATGACCATTGAGATTATTGGCTTTAACAAAGTTAACCCTACATTCCAAGTAAGCCAGTTAAGCGGTATATACTCCATCTTCTGGGAGGCTACTTCCAATATGACTGTTAAATTGATTTGTTTCAACTGAGTTAACCTTATTTTCTGAGTAAAGCGGTTGAGTCGTATAAACTCCATATTTTGGGAGCATTTCTTCCTAAACAATATAAGAGATAAATTAAGAATCATACCACGTAATATAAATTGTTTATATTTAATAGGCATAGAGTTTGGACAACATTACTAGTGGCAAAGGGAAGGAATTTGTTCGCTCTATTATAAGAGGACTAAAAGGAGGTGATGTTGTTTGACACACATCACCTTCATTTTCAAGTGAATGATTATTTCCTTCAAACCTTAAAGATACTGGTTACTTGAGGTTCAAATCAGAGCTCCAACCATGAAGGAAAGATTCATTGGGTAAATCAAGTGATGCTATCAATTGATGTAGTGGTACCTATTGAAAAAAAAAAGGAAAGAAACTAGTATTACAACAATGTAATGGAAGAAATTAATCAAGAATATGATTAACATGCAAAGGGTTTGAGTTGTTGTGATGGCTTACTTCTCCGAAGGTATTGAGATCTGCGTTCATTGGATCAAGTTGAGTCTGTTCATTTGTTGTTACTATTGGAGGTGGAAGTTTCACACCTGCATCCACCTATGGCAATGTAAACAAAGTTATAAACCATGAAGATAAATGTAAAATTTTCCATGTAATTATGCTTAAGTTATAAATTAAAGACATTAGAATTGAAGTAAATGAACAATATATATTAACTTAAAATAAACAATTCATTATCATTTAACACAGTAAATTCCTCCCTTATAAAAAAATAAAAAAAATGTAACTCCCCTTTTTTCTATAACTTAAAAATAAAAAATAAAAAAATTGCTAATATTTTGTGAATATTTTTTTTAAAATTTCACCTACCCACATAGTTGGTGGTGGAATTAAATGACAAGAAATGTATCTTTGAAAACATTAATTTTAGTTTAATCGATCATGTCAACATAAAACACATGATATGCTTTTAAATATAAAATAATCTAACTCAAATTTTGTAGAAAGCAAAATATACAATGATTGTTTTCCCATGAATTATAAAGATTTTAATTATAGTACATTAAGTCAACCTTTAACTTTTACCCGTTTGGAGAAGAGGGAGAGAATCTACCCTTAATTGAATTAAAATTAAGGTGAATATTACAATCGTATCTGTCAAATGAATGACACGTTTTTAGACCTAAAAGACTTAATTATTATTTAGACAAAATATGTCATATAGACAAAGAAAGATTTGATTTATGTACATTGAATCACCCATATCATTTCCCTTTTCGCATCAGCACCAGAATCAATCATTTTCATGTCAAAATTAGAATCAATAGTGGGGACAACAATAATCTCACAGTTCAACACATGACACGTTGTTAGAGCTGAATGATACAATTGGAATTTTGTACAGATTATGTTGTGCATTGATTATCTTCCATGTTTTAACAAGATTATAAGCAAAGATTGAATTTGTAGTACATTAAATCATCCTTAAAAAGATTCCCCTGAAAGGAGACAAAGAGAATTGAACACTCAAATGAACCAAGATTAAATGGTAGGATTAAGGACAATATTTAATAATATCAAAAGTACCCATTTTTAAGTAGAAATGAAAAAGGAAAATTATAGATTTGCATATATGAAAATGCACTATAATCAAACTAAATTGAAACTATAACCTAGAGATTTAAAAGGGTCCTTTAATTACAAGGCAGGGGGTCTGCCTCCTTTTTTGAAGTACAGAAGATAGAAGGAAGCAGCCAAAGCTACAGATGGGGACAAATAGGTAGAAGGGATATGATTTAGACCCAAGTTTTTTGTGAACTAGAAAATAAACATTGAAAGATTATTTATAGGCAAAAAAAGTAAAGTGAGGGGGTACATGTGTGTGAGTCACAAAGTTAAAAGATGGTTAAATGATTTGTGGCTTAGAGATACTTTAAAAGGTTTCATAGTAATTTTAATCTTTTATGCAATTTGGTCCTCACTTACCATTAAAAACAATCTACACTTAATGGTACAAAATTTTTGTCATAAACTACACCTCAATTACAAATCCTCTTCTTAAATTTGTTGTTCAATAGTCAAATAGTCGAATGCTTGCATTGATTTTTCAATACAACTTAGCGATACTCTTTAATGGATTTTCTTAATACAAAATTTTCACAGTTCTTCAAAAACTAATCTAAATTCCAACTTATTATTATCATGATTACATTTCTAAACAGCAAGCATCAAGTATAACTAAGCATATAACATATAAAGTTTGAATTTTAATTTTTTTATAATTTTCAAATTATAAAAAATTCACCCTTCAAAACAAACTTTATATTTATCCATTTAGGCATTGTGAAATGTATATATTAGATATTAATATTGATGAAGTAGATCAAGCTGAAAAATACATTATATGTTATGGATAGGAAACTATGGTTATGAAATGTATTGGTAAATTTTGAGTTAAGAATTTCTTACTATATTTGATTATTCCCTTTTGTGCAAGTTAGGTACTTATTTTGGTTTACGACTCAGCATCCAACGACAATCCTTAGCTTAAAGTTGGTGATGTATTTCTTTTTGTACTCTTGGCATGTACCTAGGATGCTATTATTTTGGGAATTGGTCTTTGAACATATAGTTGAATTTAGTGTAGGTTATTTGTGGTGGATGTTGCCATGTAAGATCTGAATCATATTTTGCCTTAAAACTAAATGCTTGTATATAAATATAGATTCGGTTAATACAAGTATGTTTAGTGAAATTGACTCTTTTTAATTTATATGTTATATGTTAGGTGATTTGAATGAGATAAATTGAATATGTTTGTTTATTTTTAGGGGGAAGATGTTGCATATGGTTGATGTTTTAAATTCTATAGAAGTGACTCTTTTAGAAGAAGTTGAATTAGGTTATTTTGGTTAAATTGTTATATGGTAGGATAGAGTAATTAAAGTTGAAGATATCTTATTGTGATTTAAGATGAAAGAATGATTTAATCTATATTGAATACTTTTGTGTGTGTTGATTAAAATGTGGTGCCAATGAGGACACATTGGTTAGGCAATTAGGTCGTGTAAAATTGACATGTTTTGAGTTGTTTTGAAGAAAATTTGATGATGTTTAAAGTATGGTTTTAGGCTTGAATTGCTAACCAAGTTATGTGTGATAATTTTCTTGATTTTGAAGCAAAATGTGGTACACAAGGCCTGGGACACGGGCTGTCACACGACCGTGTGTCACGCACGGTGTATGCACATGGCCATGTGTCTTATTGTATTTAGGTGCAAGTTTCACATGGGTAGGCACACAGTCTGCAGCATGGCCGTATGTCTTAGAACAGTTTGTTATACGGCTTGCTACATGGCTGTGTAACCTTATTTTGAATATACACATGGCAGACACATGAGCTGGGACATGGCCATGTGTCTTGACATCGAACACCCACACGGTCTGGGCTACGATGCACAGCTTGGCCACACGGCCATGTGTTCCCTATTTTCAAAATTTTTTAAAATTTCTTAACTTTTCTGTTTTGTTTTGAATTAACCCTAAAATGTTTCTAATTTATTTTTAAGGCATAGTAGACTCATTTTAAGGCCTGTATGTAACACCCCTAACCTGTATCTGTCGTTGGACCAGGGTTAAAGGCATTCCTAAACAAATCAGAACATTTAACATTTATTTCACAAACATCATAGCATCAAAGATCAAACATCAGCATAATGTCCCTTATTTAGGTTATCGAGACCTTAAACATACATCCAAAAAGGGTCGGGACTAAGCCAACCTCATACAAAATTTTTCCAAAACTTAAACATTTCTAAAAGTAATACAGGTCACACGCCTGTGTGAATAGGCCGTGTGCCTCACATGGTATTAGACACGCCCGTGTGTCTAGGCCATGTCAAAACAGGGCATACATACTGACTTGCTCACACTGTTACAAGACACACCCGTGTGTCTTGGCCGTGGTCGACACTGACTTGAGTCACACGGCTAGCCACACACCCGTGTGCCTTGGCCGTGCTCAAGCCTATCTTACAATTGTAGGGTACCCTAGAGGACACACGACCATACAAAATGACCATGTGTTGCACACGGCTGATACATACGCCCGTGTCTCTGCCCGTGTGGACAAGAATAAGCCATTAGAAAAGCCAATTTGCCACCTATTTAAATCAAACCTACAAGCAACTAAAATCACAACATTTCTTAACTAATTCATATCCAATTCACAACCAAAACGTTAACCATTCATTTTATATCATTGCCAAACAATTCCATGCTTAATAACAAAACATATGGTTTATAAACCTTAATACATACCACTCAATCTCATACTATGAACTTACCAAATACTTGCCAGATTGGCCATTTATTTTGGCCAAACAAGAACATGTCATAAACATAACTTCATCGTATAACTTATACCACAACTCATTCATAAACATATCCATAATCAAGCCAAATCACATGGCTAGATATATACACATTTCAAAACATAATCAAAGTACTTCTAGCCTATATATGCCATACTCCAATATTTACATTTCCAAAATGTACCGAAATGAAGTTCGATAATGCAGTGATGATCCACAATGATCCCTGAGCTTCCAGTAGCTACGATATCTGTAATACAGTTAAAAGACACACAAAGTAAGCTTATAAAAGCTTAATAAGCCATATACAAATAAACTTAACACATTAGACATTAATTCATTATCAAATTACATATACTTTAAGTCATAAACTATTACAACTTCCATATCCACATACATTTCATATCTACCAATTTCCATGACACATATAGCATAATTTCTCATGCTTTTACCACATATCATCTTTTATTCATTAAAGAGTACATACTTACCTTTCACTATCAAATGTGATACTCATTTTGAACGTACCTGAATCGGATATGTATTTCACAAGTCATTCATTTTTCGGAATGCCCATTTGAACCATTTGGAAACGTAAGGATATATAGAAAGCTTGGGAAGCATATACAATGCCAACGTCCCAGACGTGGTCTTACATGCAATCAAACATCGATGCCACAATCCCGGACAAGGTCTTACACGAAATTAGATACGATGTCGATGTCCCATACATGGTCTTACATGTAAAACAGAAGTCGATGCCAACGTCCCAGACGTGGTCTTACAGGAAAACGCATATCGGATCCTATGTCATTACATATGTATCCAAACTATTCCTAAGGTTCGTACGGGGCTTTTCAAATGTCGGAACCTTGTCAATACTTTCTCGAATAGCATACATTTAGCTCGGACATTCATTCATCACAATTCAATAACAAATGAATAATAATAATTCAATTCAAACAAGCTTATTTGTATATCAACTTACCTCGTGCGGATTTGGATGGATGGAATCGGTTACTCGACAACTTTCGACTTTCCCCGATCTAATTCTGTTTTCTTTAACTATTAATCTATATTAACTTATTCAATAAAAAATTCATTCAAAACAATCCATAAACACTTATTTAGGGCATTTTGCAAACTAGCCCTCACATTTTCACATTTTGATACTTTAGTCCCTATTTCACAAAATCACAAAATACACATGATTTGCACATACTCATGCTTGGCCGAATATTCATAGCACTCATACAAGTCCTCAAATTTCATTTATTTTACATTTTAGTCCCTCAAATTACAAATTTCACAATTTAGCCCATTTTACTCAAAATCATCAAAAATCTAAAGACAACAGATATTAACCTAAATTATATTTCCCATTTATCAACAAATAACTTCACAAAACTCATAGTTTCATCAATGGAATAACTCAAAAACATCAACAAAATCAAAAATAGAGACATGGGCTTGATAGTATACAAAGCAACGATTACAAAAACATAAAAATTATCAAAAACGAAACAAAAACGAACCTTCAATTGAACTTTAGTATGGCTCTTTTTCTTTTCTTTTATTTTGATTTTTGATTGAAGATGAGTACAAATGACTTGATTTTCATGCCTTTGTTTTATTTTAATTAACATTAGTAATTCTTTCTTCTAAGGAACACGAGCTTCCAACAACAAAGTTTCCAAAATGCTTCTGCGATTTTAAATGAGGTAATATACCAAAGGCAAACAAATTGGTAAACATTTTGATGAGAACTTTAGTTTAATAATAATAAATGAATTTAGATTCAGTAATGGATTTTCACCGGAACGGTCAAATTTGAAAAATGGTTTGATGTGACACGCCAAATTCGGCCATAACGTCTAGGCCCGGTTTGGGGTGTTTCAGTTTAATCTATCAAATGAATCTAGATATCGTATGGTTTAATCTCATATTCATAGACTTTTATTGTTTCACTGGCAATTTGCCTGCTAGGTATAAACCCGAACTTAACACTGGCATAAGGCCTGCTAGGTATCAACCTGAATTTATCACCGGCATGAGCCTGCTAGGTATAAACTTGAATTTATCACCGGCACGAGGCCTGCTAGACATTAAGTCTGAAACTCATTCACCGGCATTATGCCTGCTAGGCTCATGGCAAGATGATCATAACAAATTTCCTTATTTAAATCTCATGCATACTATTCGGCTTCAAGTATGTGTATATATATATACTAAAGGTATGGAAAATTTTTCGTGACATATCATGATTCATTCATAAATAGCTTATGTTTAAATACTGACAACTTACCTCGAGTATTTTCTGAACAACTACGGGTCGGCTACTCAACTACTTTAGCTTTTCCCTTATCCAAATTTGTCCCTCTATGCTCTTGAGCTTGTTTCAAAAAAAATTTTAAACTAATCATTATTTGACTATTCAAGCATTACTTCAAAATATAATATATATACATATTCAACTTTCACATATATAGATCATAGTAAACAAAAAAAAATACTTTATAGGTCATCTTTGACCTTTCTATTTTCATCAATTTGAACCATTCCTTGGCCAAATATTTCATTCGACATTAAGATACAAACAAGTTAACATTTTCTTTATACACACCCTCAAGACCACATGCATAATTCATTTATTTTAAAGCACATATCACACAATAGCTTAACTAAAGTTTCATTCATTCACAACATATAAACCCTATTAAGCTCATACCCTGCACACACCAAACCGAATTCAAGTGGAGCAATTATCACTACACATTCCAAAATCAACTTAACCATTTAGCCACATAACAGGGTAAGTAACACTCACAATTGTAAACACCTTGCACACATTCAAGACACATAGTAACATACAAAATTAAACAAATAGAAAGGTCAAGTGCGCATGTCTTAATATAAATACCATAATTCATATTAACTTTGAGACATACATAAAAATCTATATGACTGAGGTTCATGTATTCATGATAAATGTGTTTATTATAATTGTATCCTTAATATAAGCTTGATATAAAATTTACCGTTTATATTCAACCAAATCAATACATATACATACATGATATACACTAACTCATATGCCAAAGTCATACATAACCTTAACGAAACAAAACACATTGTTTAGTCAATAAAATTAATCACGAACCACATACAACATTTATTTTAATATATTTATACCTCGAAACTAAGCTTAATTCTCACCTATCAATCATCATCATAACATATATATGTAAGATACAAATAAATACTTAGTCCACTACCGTACATTATTTAACATCATAATTTTCATTTTCAATATCATAGAGACCTAGGTTGGCCGAACATATATAATTTCACCTATGCGTAAACATTACTCACATTCCATTAATTACATTATTCAAAATCATACCATTAAATTAATGCATAAAGCCGAACCTTTAGACATTCAAACATCTATTTTATTTTTTTCAAATCACCCAAACGGCAATTACTCACATTCTAACATTTTAATATAAAACATTTGTTCAAGTCATTTATCAAGTTCAAGTTCGGCTATTACACATATAAGTACTAGCAATTTAAATTTTAACTAGTTCAAACTTCTCTCATCAACAATTATTCATCAAAACATAAGGACAATAATCTAACCCCTTCATTATCTACCATGGCCGAATGCTCAAATCATCACCCAAATTCAAAATTTTGACATGGGCTAAGTAAGGAACTTGGTAACTAACTTAAAATAAGCTAAAATTTCAAAATCTAACGTGAATTACTAACCTTGTTTCAAGCTTAAGATGATCGAATGGCTTTGCTCCTTTTTCTTTCTTTAAAATCGGTTAAGAAGAACAAAGATGAACACTTTGTTTTCTTCACCCTTTTTTTTCTATTTTTAATTATCATTATAATAAAATATAAAGCCATTTAGTTGCCATAATACTAATAGATAATACATATATTTTATACTAAACAACAACATGGCTGGCCACTATCTTAAAATGGATAATTTGACATGCAAGTCCATTCTTTTTTTTATCATGCATTAATAGACCACTACAATTTAACCTATCACATTTTCAAAATTTCTCACATAAGTCCTATTTAATAAATTTCACATACAAATGACAAAATCAAAGCATGAAACTTTCACACATGCACTTACACATATAATAAGCATAGAATATAACGTTTAATTCTTTTTGTGACTCGGTTTTGTGGTCCCGAAACCACTTTCCGACTAGGGTCAAATTAGAGCTGTCACAACTCTCCCCCTTTAGAAATTTTCGTCCCCGAAAATCTTACCAACGAATAAATTAGGGTATCATTTTTTCATGGAGTCTTCAAACTCCCACGTTGCTTCTTCAACTCTATGTTTGACCCACAACACTTTTACTAATGAAATTGTCTTGTTCCGGAATTCTTTCACCTCGTGAGCCAAAATACGAATCGGTTCCTCTTCATAGCTCAAATCAAACCAAATTTCTATCTCTGATGGACTAATCACATGAGAAGGATCGGATTTGTACCGACGGAGCACCAAAACATGAAAAACGTTATGAATCTTTTCAAGTTCATGCGGCAAAGGTAGTCTATAAGCAACTGGCCCAATCCTTTCTGTAATTTCGTATGGTCTGATAAATCTTGGGCTTAATTTGCCTTTACGGCCAAATCTGAGTACCTTTTTCCACGGTGAAACTTTGAGAAACACTCTGTCTCCAACTTGATACTCAATATCTTTCCGTTTCAAGTCCGCATACGATTTTTGACAATCTGATGCTGCTTTTAGACTTCCACGGATCACTTTAACTTTTTGTTCGACCTCTTTAATCAAATCAACTCCGTAAATTTTATTCTCACTGAATTCGGTCCAAAACAAAGGTGTACGACATTTACGACCGTACAAAGCTTCGTAAGGTGCCATCTTGATACTCGATTGAAAACTATTATTATATTCGAATTCAACCAAAGGCAAGTATCGTTCCCACAAAGCATTAAACTCAAGGATGCAACATCTCAACATGTCCTCGAGCATCTGAATAATTCGCTTGGATTGACCATCGGTCTAGGGATGAAAAGCGGTGCTAAAATGCAACTTAGTACCCAATGCTTCTTGCAATTTCTTCCAAAGCCGCAATGTGAATCTCGGATCTCTATCCGACATAATAGAAGTTGGTACCCCGTGTAACCTTACAATCTAAGAAACATACAATTCGGCTAGCTTATCAAGTGAATAATCTGTACATACGGGAATAAAATGAGCCGACTTTGTCAATCTATCAACAACAACCCAGATCGCATCTTTCTTGCTTGGTGACAATGGCAACCCAGATACAAAATCCATCGTAACTCGATCCCACTTCCATTCAGGTATCATGATCAGCTGAAGTAATCCCGAAGGCACTTGATGTGCTGCTTTCACTTGTTAACATACCAAACACTTCGAAACAAATAAAAAATGTCTCATTTCATACCATGCCACCAGTATTGTTGTTTTAGATCATTGTACATTTTCGTACTACCCGGGTGAACTGACATTCGACTACTATGAGCCTCACCCAAAATCATCGGAATAAGCTCTAAATTTCTTGGAACACATAATCGATTTCTGAACCTCAAACAATCATTGCTATCAATCAAAATTTTTGAATCTTGTTTCAATACACATAATGCTCGTTTTGCAACTAATTCATCATCAACTTTTTGAGCTTCACGGATTTGTTGCATCAATAACGGTTTTGCTTTTAACTCCGCTACTAACACACCATCAGTGGACACAGAAAGGTGCACATTCATTGCTCGCAATGAAAATAGTGACTTACAGCTTAAAGCATTAGTGACCACATTAGCTTTTCCCTAATGGTAATCAATGATAAGCTCGTAATCTTTCAATAATTCTAGCCACTGTCTTTGTCTCAAATTCAAATCTCTCTGAGTCATCAAGTACTTGAGACTATTGTGATCAGAATACACATGGCATTTTTCCCCGAACAAGTAGTGGTGCCAAATTTTTAAAGCGAAAACGATAGTAGCTAACTCTAGATCATGAGTCGGATAGTTCTTCTCGTGAGGCTTCAACTGTCTCGAAGTGAACGCTACTACTCTATCCTCTTGCATCAATACACAACCCAAACTATTCAGAGACGCATCACTATAAATCACAAATTCTTTACCGGATTCTGGCTGAACTAACACCGGAGCTTCAGTCAAAAGAGTTTTCAATTGATCAAAACTTTTCTGGCATTTTTCTGACCATTCAAATTTGATATCTTTCCGAAGCAACTTTGTCATCGATGTTGCTATCATCGAGAAACCTTTCACAAACCGTCTGTAGTACCTGGCAAGTCCCAGAAAACTTCGAACTTCCGAAACACTCTTCGGAGGCTTCCAATCGAGTATAGCTGAAATTTTACTAGGATCAACTCGGACACCTGATGCGGATATAACATGTCCCAAAAGGCTGACTTCCCTCAAGCAGAACTCACATTTACTAAACTTCGCATATAATTACTTGTCTCGCAAAATCTGTAATACTAACTTCAAGTGTTCGACATACTCGATTTTGTCACGCGAATAGATCAAAATGTCATCTATAAACACGACTACAAACCAATCCAAATACTGTCTCAAAATTCGATTCATTAAATCCATAAAAACAGCAGGGCCATTAGTGAGCCCAAACGGCATCACTAGGAACTCATAGTGTCCATACCTTGTTTTGAAAGCAGTTTTAGGCACATCAGAGTTTCTAACTCGCAACTGATAATAACCCGATCTCAAGTCTATCTTCGAAAATACAGAGGCTCCTTTCAGTTGATCGAACAAATCGTCAATTCCCGGCAACGAATATTTATTCTTTATCATTACCTTATTAAGCTGATGATAATCGATACACATTCTCATAGTAGCGTCTTTCTTTTTCACAAACAGCACTGGTGCACCCCAGGGAGAAAAACTCGATCGAGCAAAACCTTTATCTGTCAATTCTTGCAACTGAGATTTCAATTCTTTTAGTTCGGTCGGTGCCATACGATACGGAGCTATCGAAATAGGTGTAGTCCCTAGCACTAGTTCAATGCCAAACTCTACCTCCCGAACAGGTGGTAATCCCGGTAATTCTTCTGGAAATACATCCGGAAACTCAAAAACTACTGACACTGTCTTAAGTTTCTTTTCGAACTCTTTACTATCCAGAACATACGCAAGATAAGCTTCACACCCCTTTTTCACAAATTTCTGAGCTAACATCAAAGATATCACTACCGGTAATCCATTTAAATCAGTAGACTCAACTCGGATTATCTCATCATTTGAACACCTCAAGTCAATTGTCTTTCACTTACAATTCACTACTGCATCATGCTTAATTAACCAGTCCATACCAAGAATGACATCAAACTCGTCAAACGATAATAGCATTAGATCAGCCGAAAAGCAAAAATCTCGGATCTTCAGGGGACATTTCTTACACACTTTATCAACTAACACATAACGGCCCAAAGGATTTGACACCCGAATCACAAACTCAGTAGACTCAACAGGTAGAGTCTTACTAGATGCCAAAGTTTCACACACATATGAATGAGTAGAACCGGGGTCAATCAAAGCAATAATATCAGTATCAAAAAGAGTGAAAGTACCGGTAATAACATCTGGCAAAGAAGCATCTTCGCGCCCTCATATAGCATAGCCTCTGGTAGGGGCACGAGCCTCAGAACTTACATCAGTATTTTTAGTCCCTCTCTGATTTCCACTAGCATTACCCGCGGGTCTAGGCGGTCTACCTTGTGCTGCAGTGTTACTAGGTCTCCTACTCGGATCAGTATTCTGATCAGCTAATTTTGGATAGTCTTGGATAAAATGATCAGCTGATCCACATTTGAAATAGAAGCGGTCACGAAATCTACAGCTTCCTGAATGCCATTTGCCACAATGTTTGCACTCAGATCTGTCCTGACGATCATTGCCAACACTGACAACAAAGGTGGCTCGTGTACTCACATGGGGTTGATCACGGTCCCGTCTGGAAAAACCCGATGTATTCTTAGATCGGCCTGAGTCATCCCTAAATTTCTTCAATGACTGATGAAAGGGTTTTCCTAAAGATCTTTTATCGAACTCTCTAGCTCCATCATCAGCTTTTTTTTTCTTTACCGAGCTCTTCAGCTTTACAAGCTCGCTCGACAAGTACTACAAACTCTTTGATTTCCAGAATACCGACCAACAGTTTAATGTCTTCATTCAACCCTCCTCGAAGCGTTTACACATGATAGCATTAGACGAGACACATTCCCGAGCATATCTACTAAGTCTGACAAACTTTCGCTCGTAATCAGTAACTACCATAGAGCCCTGTTTGAGCTCGAGAAATTCCTTCCGTTTCTGATCGATAAATCTTTCACTGATATATTTCTTATGGAACTCGGTTTGAAAGAATTCCCAAGTAACCCGTTCTCTCGGCACAACAGAAATCAATGTATTCCACCAATAGTAGGCAGAATCACGCAACAGAGATATAGCACATTTTAAACACTTATCGGTTGTGCACGATAATTCATCAAACACTCGAATGGTGTTATCGAGCCAAAACTCAGCTTGCGCGACATCATCACTGTCAGTAGCCTTGAATTTAGTAGCCCCGTGCTTTTGAATTCTATCCACCGGGGGCTTGCTTAATCTCAACGGGTCTACTATTGGAGGTACCACAGGTGCAGGGTTTATATTAGTCGAGGGTGGGGGTTGTGCAACAGCCGGATTAGTTGGAAAATATTGGGTAAACCAATCGTTCATCATAGCATAGAAGGCTTGTTTAGCCTCATTATTTTGATTACTTGCATTTAGTTGAGAGTCAATCGGCACTGTCCCATGCACGGGAGCAGGCGCTACACTCTCAACATCGTCAGCTACTACTCGATCGGGATCAGAATCCATTACTATATGAAAAACACATTTCAACTGTCAGAAATCATCATACTATTGTATTAACACTAAATGGCATGTATAGCTAGACTCACACACGCTACGTTAGTCCTAGAATCGACTAAACTGTAGCTCTGATACCAATAAAATGTAACACCCTATACGCTTATCCGTCGCCGGAATAGATTCATAAGGTATTACCAATCAGAAACAGATCAGACTAGCTATTCATAATTAATCATGCATAACCAAAATATAGTTTCTTTAATCATTCAACCATGAATAAAATTTAACCAAAGTTAAAGTAACTAATAAATTTCAAGATATTTGACACATAAGTCCATAGAACCATGAACTAGTATTTAGGAAATTAGCAAGCCATTTTCGCATGGCTAATGTAACACCCCGAACCCGAGACCGACACCGGAGTCGGACACGAGATGTTAACAAACTTTGAAAATTTTTTTTTTCCAGACACTGCCCAGTCTGAGTACTAGTCGCTTCAAAAATCATATCTTGAGTTTCACAACTCAAAAATCAGTTTTGTGATTTTTCCCTGAAACTAGACTCATGTCCCCACCTATGGAATTTTTTTCTAGAATTTTTGGTCGGGCCAATTAGTACAGTTTATTAGTCAAAGTCTCCCATGTTACAGGGGTCGACTACACTGACCTTTTCCCATTACGACTGGGATATCTCTCTGCACAGAGCTTCAATACTGATGCCGTTTGTTTCTATGGAAACTAGACTCAGAGAGGAATCCATACATATATGGTATGACCCCTAATTATCTCTGGTCAATTTATAGTGAATTTCCAAAGGCGGAACAGTGAATCTAGAAACTGTTCTGGCCCTGTTCCACAAGAAACAGAATATCTCTTTCTGTACTGTTCCTATAATTGATTCGTTACTTCCATATGAAAGTAGATTCATCAAGGTTCGATTACATAATTTATTCACTATTTAATTCCACTCCTACGAATTCTTGTGATTTTTCCAATCCACACCACTGCTGCTATCAGCTTCTGTTTTCAAAGTGAACCTTACCTAATTTGGGGTTTCATGGACCAACTAGGGCCTTGTCATACATAAGCCCACATATGATCATACTTAGCCATTCTAGTGGCTGATCATTTGCTCAACACTTCCATTCCAACATAGTTACATCATGAAACCATCTATACATTCATAAATACGAATGGTCTAATGCCATACTCCACTTCTACAAGCCATTTTCGCATGGCTGTACACTTATACATTTCATAAAGTACTCGAAAGACAACAATGGGTAGTCCTATACATGCCATAACAAAATTCAACCAAAATAGTACCCAAAAGAGCCTTTGATAGTGTGGGCGACTTCGACTTCAAGATCCCGAGTCCGATAGCTGGAGAACCAAAAATCTATAAAACAGAGGAGCAATGTAACGAGTAAGCAATTTATGCTTAGTAAGTTTGAGCAAGGAATTCCAGCATAAACAAAGAATATCACACATTTAGCTAAACGGAATATTTCATAATACGCAATTTATCGATATTAAACTTGCTTCACAACATTAACAACCCTTATGCACATACACAATAGACTAACTTAGCCGAAGGCCGATAGCTCGTTTATCAACTGAGCGAACATTTATTTGTAAGGGCTCGATTTAATTCAACACATACGTAACATATCCCCATATTGGGATGTTTTTCGAGTATTCGCTGGAATTTTACAGCAAGCTCATTCATTACCAAATCACGTACCTTCGGGATTTAACCGGATATAGCTCCTCGTTCAAATGCCTTCGGGACATAGCCCGGTTTTAGTAACTCACACCATGCCTTCGGGATGTAACCCGGATTTAACAACTCGCACGAATGCCTTCGGGACTTAACCCGGCTTTAATAACTCGCACGAATGCCCTCGGGACTTAACCCGGATTTAGTATCTCGCACAAAGGCCTTCGGATCTTAGTCCGGATATATTCGCTTAGCACAAAGCCTTCGGGACTTAGCCCGGACAGCATTCAATTAATCATGCACATCTAACAATAATTCATGGTACATTCATATTTCATTTTCGTTTACGAAACTCAAACATAAGGCACATATTGTCCTTGCACATTCGGCTTAATAGCCACACATAGAGCATGATTTAATCACATCGAAATTTAAGCTCTCTTACTCAAGAACTTACCTCGGGTGTTGTCGAACGATTCCGCTAGCTATTCAACCACTTTTTCCTTCCCTTTATCGGTTTTATTTCCCCTTTGCTCTTGAGCTTAATCAAACAAATAAATTGATTTCATCATTTAGGCATCAAAAGATGAACACAAGGCACTTAGCCCATATTTATACATTAGACATTAAAGTCTCATACATGCAAAAATCATGCATCAACACAACATATTAGCTAATTTCTTTGCCCTTGGCCAAATATGCATGTCCATTTTTGGGGTCGATTTCAACACTTAATACACACATATACACACTAGTGAAGCATCCTCCCCCTTTTCATCAATTTAACACATGCATTGCTTATTAACATGCAAAGTTACATTTGGCCTTAGCACACATCTTGCTAGCCGATTCTTCTCCATTTAGCAACCAATGCACATATGTGCTCACACAAAAAAAATGCTAAAAAGGAGGTTCAAGAATCATCAAGCCATCATCACATGCATCATTAACAAGCTTCATATTTTGCATGCAATGGCATTAACACAACCTCCACCTAGGCCGAATCTTAACTCATCCTCATGCCTCATCACCACAACATCAAACATCAACCAAGAATGATTCATCCATGGTCAAGTGCCATTTCCATCACATAGCAAGATTTAGACCATGGGTTAGGTAGAACTCAAGCTAACAACTAAAACATGCATGCCTCTCATGGAACATCATCAAACATACCTTAGCCTAGCTACATGCATGGCCGAATCTCTTCACCTTTCTTCTTCTTTCCTCCTTAAAATTTTTGGCCAAGGATGAACCAAAGGATGAGAAAATTTTTCTTTGTTTTTTTCTTTCTAGTTTTTGGCAAGCATGAAGATGAGAAAAGGATGAACAAAATCCCCCCCCCTTTCTCTTCTTTAGCTCACGGCAATGGGGGGACAAACACTACACACACATTTTTTTTTCTTTTGTTTTCCATTTCTTTATTACCCATACTCCTTATTTTATTCTTCCACTAACAAAACATGTTTCATGACATGTTTTGCCCATCCTTCCTTGTCATGGCCGGCCACTACTCATTAGGGGGGGAATTTGACATGCAAGTCCCCCCCTTTGTCCACATGCACTAATAGGTCCTCACACATTGACCTATCACATTTTAGAATTTTCTCACATAAGTCCTATTGACTAACTTCACATGAAATCAACCAAATTGAAGCTTGAAATTTTCACACATTCATAATTACATACTCTACACAATAAGTATCACATTCAAACATTTCGGTGACTCGGTTTAGCGGTCCCGAAACCACTTCCCGACTAGGGTCAACTTTGGGCTGTCACAACTCTCCCCCACTTAAGAAATTTTCGTCCCCGAAAATCTTACCGGTAAATAGGTTTGGGTATCGTTCTTTCATCGAGCTCTCGGTCTCCCAAGTTGCTTCCTCGATCCCGTGTTTGAGCCATAACACCTTTACTAGCGGAACTCTTTTGTTTCGCAACTCCTTCAGTTCACGAGCTAGGATACGCATCGGTTCTTCTTCATAGCTCATGTCGACTTGAATTTCAACCTCTGATGGGTTAATTATATGCGATGGATCAGATCGATAGCGTCGAAGCATCGAAACATGAAAGACGTCATGAATCTTTTCAAGCTCCGGGGGCAAAATCAATCTATACGCAACCGGACCAACTCGTTCGGAGATTTTGTACGGCCCAATGAATCTTGGGCTCAACTTGCCCTTACGGCCGAACCTGAGTATCTTTTTCCAAGGTGAAACCTTAAGGAACACTTTGTCTCCCACCTGATACTCGATGTCTTTTCGTTTCAAATCTGCGTACGATTTCTGACGATCCGTGGCTACCTTCAGACTTTCACGGATTACCTTTACTTTCTGTTCAGCATCTCTAATCAAATCAACTCCGAAAATTTTGCTTTCACCGAGCTCAGTCCAAAACAATGGTGTACGGCATTTACGACCGTACAAAGCCTCGTAAGGTGCCATCTTAATACTTGATTGAAAACTATTGTTGTAAGCGAATTCAATCAAAGGTAAATACCGTTCCCATGAACTACTGAACTCGAGGATGCAACATCTCAACATATCCTCAAGTAACTAAATTATCCTCTCGGATTGACCATCGGTTTGGGGGTGAAAAGCAGTGCTAAAATGCAGCTTGGTACCCAGAGCTTCTTGCAATTTCTTCCAAAATCGTGAGGTGAATCTCGGATCTCTATCCGACACGATAGAAACAGGTACCCCGTGTAATCTCACAATTTGATAAACGTACAATTCAGCTAGTTTCTCCAATGAAAAATCCGTACGTACGGGGATGAAATGAGCCGACTTAGTCAGTCTATCAACAATAACCCATATCGCATCCTTCTTACTTGCTGACAAGGGCAGTCCGGACACAAAGTCCATTGTGACTCGATCCCATTTCCACTCGGGTATCATGATCGGTTGGAGTAATCCTGAAGGCACTTGATGTTCCGCTTTCACTTGTTGACATATTAAACATCTCGAAACAAAGTCAGAGATGTCCCGTTTCATACCATGCCACCAAAATTGACGTTTCAAATCATTGTACATTTTCGTACTCCCCGGGTGAATTGACATTCGGCTACAATGGGCTTCGTTCAGAATCATCGAAATGAGTTCCGAATTCCTTGGAACACACAAACGATTTTTGAACCTCAAACAATCATCATCATCAATTTGAAACTCCGATTCCTCGTTCGGAAAACACTTAGCCCGTTTTGCAACCAATTCATCATCGACTTTCTGAGCTTCACGAATTTGGTGAGTCAACAATGGTTTAGCTTTTAATTCAGCTACTAACACACTGTCTGGTAGAACAGACAAATGCACGTTCATCGCTCGAAAAGCAAACAATGACTTCCGGCTTAAGGCGTCCGCAACCACGTTAGCCTTTCCCGGGTGGTAATCAATGACAAGCTCGTAATCTTTCAACAACTCAAGCCAACGTCTTTGTCGCAGATTCAAGTCTCGTTGAGTCATCAAATATTTGAGACTTTTGTGATCCGAAAATACATGGCACTTCTCACCAAACAGATAATGTCGCCATACTTTTAAAGCAAACACGATGGCAGCTAGTTCGAGATCATGGGTCGGATAACTCCTCTCGTGTGGCTTCAATTGTCTCGACGCATAGGCCACGACTCGACCTTCTTGCATCAATACGCAACCCAACCCAAGTAGGGATGCGTCACTATAAATGACAAACTCTTTACCTGATTCGGGTTGCACCAAAATTGGAGCTTCAGTCAAATGAGTTTTCAGTTGGTCGAAACTTTTCTGACATTTCTCCGTCCACTCGAACTTAACATCCTTTTGAAGTAGCTTCGTCATTGGTGTGGCTATCATCGAGAAACCTTTCACAAATCATCGGTAATAACCGGCGAGCCCCAAA
This sequence comes from Gossypium hirsutum, assembly GCF_007990345.1. Taxonomy (NCBI): domain Eukaryota; kingdom Viridiplantae; phylum Streptophyta; class Magnoliopsida; order Malvales; family Malvaceae; genus Gossypium; species Gossypium hirsutum. The sequence continues at coordinate 80,544,520 of NC_053431.1, read as the reverse complement.
AAGCTCCGAACTTCAGTAACATTTCTCGGAGGTTTCCAGTCAAGTATGGCTGAAATTTTGTTCGGGTCAACTCGAATACCCGACGCGGATACCACATGACCCAAGAAGCTAACCTCTCTTAACCAGAACTCACACTTACTGAACTTAGCATATAACTGCTTATCCCGCAAAATTTGCAGCACTAGCCTCAGATGCTCAGCATGTTCGGTCTCGTCTCTTGAATAGACCAAAATGTCATCAATGAACACCACTACGAACCGATCCAAATACGGTCTGAAGATCCGATTCATCAAATCCATAAATACTGCAGGGGCATTAGTGAGCCCAAACGGCATCACTAAGAATTCGTAGTGACCATATCTCGTTCTGAAGATAGTTTTGGGAATATCTGAATCTCGGATTCGCAACTGATAATAGCCCGATCTCAAATCTATTTTTGAGAACACTGAGGCTCCCTTCAGTTGGTCGAACAAATCATCGATGCGCGGCAACGGATATTTGTTCTTTATCGTCACTTTATTCAGCTGACGATAGTCAATGCACAACCTCATGGTTCCGTCCTTCTTTTTCACGAACAATACTGGTGCACCCCAAGGTGAGAAACTTGGTCGAGCGAAACCTCTATCCGTCAGTTCTTGCAACTGAGCTTTCAACTCCTTTAACTCGGTTGGTGCCATACGATACGGAGCTATCGAAATCGGCGTAGTCCCAGGTACAAGCTCAATACCAAACTCTACCTCCCGAACAGGTGGTAAACCCGGTAATTCTTCCGGAAAAACATCCGGGTATTCATAAACCACCGGCACAGATTCGGGTTTCTTTTCTAATTCTTTGTCACCAAGTACATATGCAAGGTATGCTTCGCACCCTTTTCTTACATATTTCTGTGCCAACATTGCTGATATTACAGCTGGCATCCCCTCTAAGTCCGCAGACTCAATTCGGACTACTTCGTTATTTGCGCATCTCAAATCAATAGTCTTGCTCTTGCAATTCACAATCGCATCATGCGCGGTCAACCAATCCAAACCAAGGATAACATCAAATTCATCAAACGGCAAGAGCATCAAGTTCGCCGAGAAACAGGAACCTCGAATTTCCAGGGGACATTTCTTACACACTTTGTCGACAAGCACGTAACGACCCAAGGGATTTGACACCCGAATTACGAACTCAGTAGACTCAATAGGTAAAGTCTTACTGGATGCTAAGGTTTCACATATGTAAGAATGAGTAGAACCGGGGTCAATCAAAGCAATTACATTAGTATCAAAGAGGGTGAATGTACCGGTAATAACATCAGGCGAAGAAGCATCCTCGCGGGCACGTATAGCATAAGCTCTAGCAGGCGCACGGGCTTCGGATCTGGTTATATCATCTCTAGATCCTCTCTGACCACCACCAGCATTGCCCATATTTCAAGATGGTCTACCTCGAGCAGTGGTAGCACCCGGTCTCCCACTCTGATTTGCATTCTGCCCCGACAACCTCGGGCAATCTTTAATGAAGTGGTCCACTGATCCGCATTTGTAACAGGAGCGGTCAGGAAATCTACAACTCCCCGAATGCCATTTACCGCAATATCGGCATTTCGTCCTGTCTCGACGTTCATTCCCAACACTGGCGACCGAAGTGCCTCGTGTACCCACAGGGGGTCGATCACGATCTCGTCCAAAAAGGCCCGAAGTGCCTCTAAACTGGCCCGCATCATCTCGAAATCTCTTCGATGTCTGTTGAAGAGACCTCCCCGAGGATCTTTTACGAAACTCTCCAGTTCCCTCATCAACTCTTTGCTTTTCTTTTCTAAGCTCTTCGGCTTTACAAGCTCGTTCAACAAGTACCACGAACTCTTGTATTTCAAGAACGCCAACGAACATTTTTATATCTTCATTCAGCCCATCCTCGAAGCGTTTACACATAATAGCTTCGGACGAAACACATTCCCGAGCGTATTTGCTAAGTCTAACAAATTTTCGCTCGTAATCAGTAACCGACATGGAGCCTTGCTTAAGCTCAAGAAATTCCTTCCGTTTTTGATCAACAAATCTCTGACTGATATACTTTTTCCGAAACTCAGTTTGGAAAAACTCCCAAGTTACTTGCTCTCGGGGCACAATAGAAGTCAGAGTACTCCACCAATAGTAGGCAGAATCACGTAGCAAGGAGATAGCACACTTTAGGCATTCATCGGGTGTACAAGATAGCTCATCGAGTACCCGGATAGTGTTGTCCAGCCAAAATTCAGCTTGCTCGGCATCATCGCTATCCATAGCCTTAAATTCAGTAGCCCCATGTTTTCGGATTCTGTCAACTGGGGGCTTATTTGACCTTATTTGGTCCGTTACCGGTGGTATTGTAGGTGCGGGGGTAGTATTTGTCGGGAATGGAGGTTGTGGAACAGCCATATTAGTTCGAATGTATTGGTTAAACCAATCATTCATCACGCTATAGAATGCTTGTCTAGCTTCATCATTCTGATTACTAGCATTAGGTTGAGAGTCCGCCGGCACTGTCCCTTGTGCGGGAGCAGGCGCTACACTCTCAAGATCATCAGCTACTTCTCGGTCACGATCGGGATCCATTACTATAAATAAACACATTTACGATTGTCAGAAATCACCACACTATCAAGTAATCACATAAAATGGCATGTATAGCTAGACCCAAAACATTACGGTAGTCCTAGAATCGACTAAACCGTAGCTCTGATACCAATAAAATGTAACACCCCGAACCCGAGACCGACACCGGAGTCGGACACGAGATGTTAACAAACTTTGAAAATTTTTTTTTTCCAGACACTGCCCAGTATGAGTACTAGTCGCTTCAAAAATCATATCTTGAGTTTCACAACTCAAAAATCAGTTTTGTGATTTTTCCCTGAAACTAGACTCATGTCCCCACCTATGGATTGTTTTTCTAGAATTTTTGGTCGGGCCAATTAGTACAGTTTATTAGTCAAAGTCTCCCATGTTACAGGAGTCGACTACACTGACCTTTTCCCATTACGACTGGGATATCTCTCTGCACAGCGCTTCAATACTGATGCCGTTTGTTTCTATGGAAACTAGACTCAGAGCGGAATCCATACATATATGGTATGACCCCTAATTATCTCTGGTAAATTTATAGTGAATTTCCAAAGGCGGAACAGTGAATCTAGAAACTGTTCTGGCCCTGTTCCACAAGAACCCGAATATCTCTTTCTGTACTGTTCCTATAATTGTTTCGTTACTTCCACATGAAAGTAGATTCATCAAGGTTCGATTACATAATTTATTCACTATTTAATTCCACTTCTACGAATTCTTGTGATTTTTCCAATCCACACCACTGCTGCTATCAGCTTCTGTTTTCAAAGTGAACCTTACCTAATTTGGGGTTTCATGGACCAACTAGGGCCTTGTCATACATAAGCCCACATATGATCATACTTAGCCATTCTAGTGGCTGATCATTTGCTCAACACTTCCATTCCAACATAGTTACATCATGAAACCATCTATACATTCATAAATACGAATGGTCTAATGCCATACTCCACTTCTACAAGCCATTTTCGCATGGCTGTACACTTATACATTTCATAAAGTACTCGAAAGACAACAATGGGTAGTCCTATACATGCCATAACAAAATTCAACCAAAATAGTACCCAAAAGAGCCTTTGATAGTGTGGGCGACTTCGACTTCAAGATCCCGAGTCCGATAGCTGGAGAACCAAAAATCTATAAAACAGAGGAGCAATGTAACGAGTAAGCAATTTATGCTTAGTAAGTTTGAGCAAGGAATTCCAGCATAAACAAAGAATATCACACATTTAGCTAAACGGAATATTTCATAATACGCAATTTATCGATATTAAACTTGCTTCACAACATTAACAACCCTTATGCACATACACAATAGACTAACTTAGCCGAAGGCCGATAGCTCGTTTATCAACTGAGCGAACATTTATTTGTAAGGGCTCGATTTAATTCAACACATACGTAACATATCCCCATATTGGGATGTTTTTCGAGTATTCGCTGGAATTTTACAGCAAGCTCATTCATTACCAAATCACGTACCTTCGGGATTTAACCGGATATAGCTCCTCGTTCAAATGCCTTCGGGACATAGCCCGGTTTTAGTAACTCACACCATGCCTTCGGGACGTAACCCGGATTTAACAACTCGCACGAATGCCTTCGGGACTTAACCCGGCTTTAATAACTCGCACGAATGCCCTCGGGACTTAACCCGGATTTAGTATCTCGCACAAAGGCCTTCGGATCTTAGTCCGGATATATTCGCTTAGCACAAAGCCTTCGGGACTTAGCCCGGACAGCATTCAATTAATCATGCACATCTAACAATAATTCATGGTACATTCATATTTCATTTTCGTTTACGAAACTCAAACATAAGGCACATATTGTCCTTGCACATTCGGCTTAATAGCCACACATAGAGCATGATTTAATCACATCGAAATTTAAGCTCTCTTACTCAAGAACTTACCTCGGGTGTTGTCGAACGATTCCGCTAGCTATTCAACCACTTTTTCCTTCCCTTTATCGGTTTTATTTCCCCTTTGCTCTTGAGCTTAATCAAACAAATAAATTGATTTCATCATTTAGGCATCAAAAGATGAACACAAGGCACTTAGCCCATATTTATACATTAGACATTAAAGTCTCATACATGCAAAAATCATGCATCAACACAACATATTAGCTAATTTCTTTGCCCTTGGCCGAATATGCATGTCCATTTTTGGGGTCGATTTCAACACTTAATACACACATATACACACTAGTGAAGCATCCTCCCCCTTTTCATCAATTTAACACATGCATTGCTCAGTAACATGCAAAGTTACATTCGGCCTTAGCACACATCTTGCTAGCCGATTCTTCTCCATTTAGCAACCAATGCACATATGTGCTCACACAAAAAAAATGCTAAAAAGGAGGTTCAAGAATCATCAAGCCATCATCACATGCATCATTAACAAGCTTCATATTTTGCATGCAATGGCATTAACACAACCTCCACCTAGGCCGAATCTTAACTCATCCTCATGCCTCATCACCACAACATCAAACATCAACCAAGAATGATTCATCCATGGTCAAGTGCCATTTCCATCACATAGCAAGATTTAGACCATGGGTTAGGTAGAACTCAAGCTAACAACTAAAACATGCATGCCTCTCATGGAACATCATCAAACATACCTTAGCCTAGCTACATGCATGGCCGAATCTCTTCACCTTTCTTCTTCTTTCCTCCTTAAAATTTTTGGCCAAGGATGAACCAAAGGATGAGAAAATTTTTCTTTGTTTTTTCTTTCTAGTTTTTGGCAAGCATGAAGATGAGAAAAGGATGAACAAAATCCCCCCCTTTCTCTTCTTTAGCTCACGGCAATGGGGGGACAAACACTACACACACATTTTTTTTCTTTTGTTTTCCATTTCTTTATTACCCATACTCCTTATTTTATTCTTCCACTAACAAAACATGTTTCATGACATGTTTTGCCCATCCTTCCTTGTCATGGCCGGCCACTATTCATTAGGGGGGGAATTTGACATGCAAGTCCCCCCCTTTGTCCACATGCACTAATAGGTCCTCACACATTGACCTATCACATTTTAGAATTTTCTCACATAAGTCCTATTGACTAACTTCACATGAAATCAACCAAATTGAAGCTTGAAATTTTCACACATTCATAATTACATATTCTACACAATAAGTATCACATTCAAACATTTCGGTGACTCGGTTTAGCGGTCCCGAAACCACTTCCCGACTAGGGTCAACTTTGGGCTGTCACAGCTAAAATATTTACAATTTCAAAATATAATTTATTTCAGAGGAGAGTTAAGCCTATACATGCCATATCTCAAAATATAAACTATCAAAAGTACCAAAATAGTGACAATAGTGTAGATTATTTTGAACTTGAAATCCCCGAACTCGTAGCTTTCAACAAAATCTATAAAATAGGACAACACAAAACATTCACAGTAAGCCATTAAGCTTAGTAAGTCTTAAGTATCTTAAACAACAAAACTTATTTATACATATTATATCATATTTGAAATATAATACCAATTGACCGAAAATACATATCAACGTAAAATCCATTTCAACTACTTACTATTTCTTCAGAGTTCGAATTGAACAATCATACCTTCTAAATGACTCGTAGTATCTCATCGATTCAACCTTATAATTTCAATGATCATAATTATATGCATATAACATATACTTCTATGTACTAAATTCAAGATGGCCGAATATAAATATACACAACCACCTTCCATATACTTCTCATTTCAGTTCATACTTTAATTCACATCTCTTCATATGTAAAACAATTTATACGTACCTGAACAATTTAATCTATCGAATGAATCTAGATATAGTATAGTTTAATCACATATTCATAGACTTTTATTGTTACACTGGCAATTTGCCTGCTAGGTATAAACCCGAACTTAACACCAGCACGAGACCTGCTAGGTATAAACCTGAATTTATCACCAGAACGAGGCCTACTAGGTATAAACCTGAATTTATCACTGGCACGAGGCCTGCTAGACATTAAGTCTGAAACTCATTCACCGGCATTATGCCTGTTAGGCTCATGGCCTGAAAAAATTCCACCTGCTAAAAGCTTGCTGAGCCATAGGCCGGAGTAATAATTCGAATACAAATTTCATAAATTCATAACATATACACTTCTTATATTTATGCATTTCACATAAGCTAATCACATTAGTCCTCTTTGACTTCATTCACGTATAATCACTTGATAACTATCACACTACTGCTTCTTAATTTACCATTACATATCTCCAATCTAATGAATACATCTCATAGCAAGATGATCATAACAAATTTCCCTATTTAAATCTCATGCATACTATTCGGCTTCAAGTATGTGTATAATTATATACTAAAGGTATGGCAAATTTCTCGTGACATATCATGATTCATTCATAAATAGCTTATGTTTAAATACTAAAAACTTACCTCGAGTATTTTTCGAACAACTACGGGTCGGCTACTCAACTACTTTAGCTTTTCCCTTATCCGAATTTTTCCCTCTATGCTCTTAAGCTTGTTTCAAAAAAAAATTTAAACTAATCCTTATTCGACTATTCAAGCATTACTTCAAAATATAAAATATATACATATTTGACTTTCATATATATAGACCATAGTAAACAAAAAAAATAAAATACTTTATAGGTCATCTTTGACCTTTCTATTTTCATCAATTTGAACCATTCCTTGGCCAAATATTTCATTCGGCATTAAGATACAAACAAGTTAAAATTTTCTTTATACACACCCTCAAGACCACATGCATAATTCATTTATTTTAAAGCACATATCATACAACAGCTTAACTAAAGTTTCATTCATTCACAACATATAAACCCTATTAGGCTCATACCCTGCACACACCAAACCAAATTCAAGTGGAGAAATTATCACAACTAAAACACATTCCAAAATCAACTTAACCATTCAGCCACATAACAGGGTAAGTAACACTCACAATTGTAAACACCTTGCACACATTCGAGACACATAGTAACATACAAAATTAAACAAATAGAAAGGTCAAGTGCGCATCACCCAAATTCAAAATTTTGACATGGGCTAAGTAAGGAACTTGGTAACTAACTTAAAATAAGCTAAAATTTCAAAATCTAACGTGAATTACTAACCTTGTTTCAAGCTTAAGATGACCGAATGGCTTTGCTCCTTTTTCATTCTTTAAAATCGGTTAAGAAGAATAAAGATGAACACTTTCTTTTCTTCACCCTTTTTTTTCTATTTTTAATTATCATTATAATAAAATATAAAGACATTTAGTTTTCATAATACTAATAGATAATACATATATTTTATATTAAACAACAACATGGCCGGCCACTATCTCAAAATGGATAATTTGACATGCAAGTCCATTCTTTTTTTTTTATCATGCATTAATAGACCACTACAATTTAACCTATCACATTTTCAAAATTTCTCACATAAGTCCTATTTAATAAATTTCACATACAAATGACAAAATCAAAGCATGAAACTTTCACGCATGCACTTACACATATAATAAGCATAGAATATAATGTTTAATTATTTTTGTAACTCAATTTTGTGGTCCCGAAACAACTTTTCGACTAGGGTCAAATTAGGGTTGTCACAACAGTGGTACAAGAGGTTTGATTCCTTTATGAGTTCTCATGATTTGAAAAGAAGTAGTTTTCAAAATTGTGTTTACTTTAAGAAAAATAGTGATGGCTGTTTTGTGTATCTACTTCTTTATGTTGATAACATGTTGATAGAAGCAAAAGATAAAGGAGAGATAAGAAAGGTTAAAGCCCAACTAAGTGAAGAATTTGAGATGAAAGATTTGGGACTAGCAAAGAAGATACTTGGTATGGAGATTCTCAGAGATAGAAAAGCAAGTAAATTGTACCTAAGGCAAAAGGGGTACATTGAGAAAGTACTTTGCAGGTTCAATATGCAGAGTACTAAGCCTCTTAGTACTCCCTTAGCAACCCGTTTCAGACTTTCATCGGCTTTGTCTCCACAATCAAATAATGAGATGGAGTACATGTCACATGTTCCATACTCTAGTGTAGTGGGATTTCTCATGTATGCTATGGTTTGTTCGTGTCCAAATTTATCATATGCAGTCAGTGTAGTTAGCAGATACATGATGAATCCTGGTAAAGAACATTAAGAAGCAGTTCAATGGATTTTAAGATACTTACGAGGTACTACTGATGTTTTCTTATAGTTTGGAAGAACTAGAGATGGAGTCATTGGGTATGTTGATGCTAATTTTGCTAGAGACCTTAATAGAAGAAGATCTCTCACAGGTTGTCTTTATAATTGGAGGTTGTGCAATCAGTTGGAAAGCCACTTTGCAAACTACAGTCGCTTTGTCTACCACTGAAGTTGTGTACATGACGATTACTGAGGCTTGTAAAGAAGCTATTTGGTTGAAGGGACTCTTTAGTGAACTCAATGAAGACCTTCAAATCAGTACTATATTTTGTGACAGTCAAAGTGCAATCTTCCTTACAAAAGATCAAATGTTTTATGAGAGAACAAATCACATTGATGTTTGGTATCATTTTGTTCGTGATATTATTGCTCATGTGATATTATTGTGAGCAAAATTAGTACTCATGGAAATCCTATAGATATGATGACTAAGTCACTTTCTATAACCAAGTTTGAGCATTGCTTAGACTTGGTTGGTGTTCATTGTTGAAGTTAAGCCCCTAAGGGGTTTTATGGAAGAGGTGGAGAACTTGTTCGTTAAGAGTTCGCGATGAAGAACTTGTTCATTGAGAATTCGTGTCAAGGTGGAGATTGTTAGAATTAAGTGACCCAAATTCTTATTTAAATAAAATACAGTGGTAAAATAAAATAAAAGTAAAATCCATATAGAACTATACTTCTTTTATTTTATTTTAGAATAAGGTTTTTCAAACCTTATTAAACTCCATCTATTTTATATTGTTTAAAATAAGGTGTTTCAATCTTACTACACTCCTATTAGAATATGGCATTACAAAGCCTATAAATAGACATAGTCTATTCCTCTTGTATTAATTTGAATTCAACATAGTGAATTTTCTTCTCTGCCTGTGGTTTTTTTTTCTGAAAGGGTTTCCATGTAAAATCTGTGTTCTTTATTTTTATTTCTCTTTTCTTTGTGATATATTGTCATTACCGACGTTCTATTATTTTCACATTTAATAATATCCAAACTATTGTAACTCCATCAATCGAGGATATTACATGCATATTCTAAATTGTTTTGATAAAGATGATGTCAATTAAATTAAGATGCAATCAGCATTTGTTTTAAATTTTTGTACAATTCAAACTAAGGATGGCAAAACTCAAACGCCTGATTGAAGCAATTTTTTTTTTTGAAAAGTTGATGATGGACGGAATGGGATGGGGTGTACATATATTTATATATTATCATTATTGTTATCTTTTGTACTTGTTATAATAAAATATTTAACCAAGTTTATGTTATTAGTTCTAAAAAATTGATTGAGTTTATGTTATCAGTTTAGTTACATATTAATATAGTTTTAAATATGATAAAACATATTGACGTACTTTTGAATATGTAAAAAAACAAATTAAATTAAATATATAAAACATAATACAACTAATATAATTTATATAATTAATTTAAAATAAACAATCTATTATCACTTAACACAGTAAATCCTCACTTATAAAAAAATAAAAATAAAAATGAAAATGTAACTCCCCTTTTTTATATAACTTAAAAAAAATAAATATAAAAAAATGCTAATATTTTGGGAATATTTTTTTTTAATTTCACCTACCCACATAATTGGTGGTGCAATAACTGTAACAACCCGTTTTTGATTAATTTGGAACAATGGTTTTGAAACCATAAATTCAAGGTCAAAAAATTATTTTAATATTATTTTAAGTGTTTACAGCATGATAACATGTATGTGTGAAAGTTTCGTGAAGTAATTTTATCGTTTGAATGCTTAATTCGGTAAAAAGGACTAAACTGCGTAAAGTGCAAAAGTGATGTTCTATTAGTTAAAGGTATCTAATAGTTATGAAATTTAATAATGGAGGTCCTTATGCAGTAAATATACCATTGGTTGTTTAAGTGGACATTTATGGACATTATAAATGAAATTATAAAGGTTAAAACTTAAGGTTAAATTAGTAATTAAGTTAATAAGTATAATCAAACAAAAAGGAAATTAAGGTGTCATCTTCCTTAACGTGAGAAACCACCAAAATTAGGGATTGAAAACACCATTTCAAAGCTTGGAACTTTCGACCATGGTATATTGAGCATGTAAGTTTTGGTTCCGTTTTTAATGATTTCTATTTTTTGAGATCGTTATAGCTAGGTGTAGCTAGCCCAGGGACTATTTTGCAAAAATGTTAAAGATTTTGAATGATGTCATTGATGAATACATGTGTGTTTTGATATTTGATGATAGATTATGAATGTTTGTTGTGAAATATACAAGTTTTGTTAAGTTATTTTTAGTGAAAATACAAAATAGGGATTTATTTGTGAAAATGTGAAAATTTGTGCTTAATTGTCTAAAAATTTGATAAATATGAGCTGCTAGGGGAATTATGGTAATTTGGCTATCATGGGTATTGAAGAAATTTCATGAGTTTGTGATTTTGTGTAATAAGGACTAAATTGTAAAAATGTGAAAATTTAGGGGAAAATGTGTAAAATAGCCCTAATGTATTATTTGGATTGAATTGAATAAATAGATGATTAAATAAGTTAATTTTGAATATATTTAGATCAAGAAAAGTGAAATTCGGATCTAGATCGGGGGAAAACTAAAGTTATTGACTAATCGATATTTTGTTGTTTCCACATTCAAAGTAAGTTCATATGTGATAAATTTCAATACAAATGTATTTCATATTCTTTGATATTGCATAAATTGCAAATTCGAGACTCTGGATATGAACAATAGTGATTTGACGATGATTTGACAGTCGAAACCCCAGTTGAACCTTAAGAATAGTTTAGGATGCTAGTGACATGTCATTAGGGAATACATTGAGTTGGCTTCGAGCCATGATATAGCACTTCGAGTACGAGTTATACCGATTTGGCTTTGGGCCGTGTATATCGGCTGATTTGGCTTCGGGCCATGATATCAGTACTTCAAAGATAAGTTACCTTGATTAGACTTTGGGCCATGGTATAGGTACTTATCGTGTGAAAACCCTGAGTATTCAACTTCTATTCTAAATGGTTCAACGGGTAAATGAAAGACAAGAATGTATATGAGATTGGTACGAAATAGTACAGGTATGTGCATAAACTATTTTAGCATTGAATTGAAGAAATGACGATGAAAGTATATGGTTTTCTGTATGAGTATTTGAAAGGTTTGTTAGCTAATGTAAACTACATATTGGTGTATTCAAATTATTGAATTATAATTATGTGATTGCATTAAGTTTATTTCATAGCTTACTAAGCCTTATAACTTATATCATTTATTTTTCTATGTTTTATAGTAAATTCAAGGCTAGCTCGGATTGAGGAATCGTCTGATATCGCTTCACACTATCTACCTATCACTTGGTACCTATGAACTTTGGCATTTTAAGTATATGGCATGTATAGGTATTTTGGGTCATTATGATTATAGGTTGATAATGATTTTGGTTATTTGTAATGGCTTGTAAATGTATATGTTTTGGTTTGTAAATATACCCAGAGTTGGCTTAATTTGGTGGATTTAGTTATGTACATATATGTGCATATATGGTTGTCATGGTGAGTTCGTGGATGAATATGTGATTGGCTTATATTATAAGGTTTGTGCATATTGATATGGTAAATGATGAATAGTTGATTTTAGACATGAATTGTGCTTGTGATTTGGGGTAAATGATGTATGTTTGAGAAAGGTTTAGTTAGTTGAATTGTAAATGAATTTTAGTACAAATGGTATGGTATAGTTTAAGATTTGTGTATTGAGAAAAGTGGTTTATATTATGTATGAAATAGGCTTGAATTGATTGTTTTAAAATGTCTATTGATGATATATGTTGGTATAATTGAGTTGATGTAGGTGAGCACAAGTTTGGGTGGTAATTTGGCTTGGTAAATAGCCTATTTTTGTCCACACGGGCAGAGACACGGGCGTGTGTCTCAGCCGTGTGTGACACATAGTTAAGTATACGGCCGTGTGTCTCCTGGTTTTGAATTTGAAATCAAGTCAGTATGCTCCACACGCCTCACATACTGGCGTGTGACTTGGTCGTGTGGCATAAGTTGGTATACCCTACAGGTTTGGCACAACCTAGCACACGGTTTGACACACGGGCGTGTATGGCCATTTTTAGGGCACATAGGCTAGCCACACGGGCGTGTGTGTTGGCTGTGTGACCCAAGTCAGAGAGTTTACACAGGGTCAGACATAGACTGGGACACAGCCATGTGCTCCCATTTCGAATGTCCATACAGCTTGTGACACGGGCGTGCCTGGAGGCCATGTAGGAAACACGACCTAGCCACATGGGCGTGTGTCCCCTGTTTTGAGAAAAAATTTCAAAGTTTTGTGAAAGTTTCTTAAGTTTTTGGTTTAGTCCCAAACCACTCCCAATGTAGGTTTAGGGCCTCGTAGGCTCATATTAGGGAAAAATTGATTGTGATTGAATGATGATTGTATGAATTGGTTAAATGTATGATAAAAGTATGTATAAATGTGTTGTAAGTACAGTAATTGTAACACCCCTTACCCGTATTCAATGCTAGAATCGAGTACGAGGCATTACCAGAACACACACGCTTGTAAACGTATTAAACGGAGTCATAAAATTTCATTCAATTTAAAATCATTCATACACACGCATATCATCCCTTATACGGGCCTACGAGGCCCAATACATACTTCAGAAGTGGTCCGAGACTAAATTGTAAACTTTGGAAAACATTACAAAATTTCTTGAAAATATGGGTATACGCCCATTTCCAAGGCCGTGTTCTTCACACAATCATTCACATGCTTCACTTTCCATAATTAATCATAATCATCACACACTCATTCAACCAAGTCATGCAAGCTTGCATATCCACAAAATACAACATCATAAACATATAACTTAACTAATATTAGCCATCCTCAATGGCCTTATACAAAATGAACTATCAAATATTATAGGCCAATATTTTGGGCCAACTCATAATAACATATACCCCTAATCAAGTCCCTGTACATGCCATAAACTTAAAAATACTTGAAGATCGTAAATACTATAATAATCAATAATTTGTTAGTGTGATAGAATCTCTGACAACCTCCAACTCGAGCTGGCATCTGTGACACTATAGGAAAAAGGAAAGAGGAAAGGAGGGGGGTAAACATTATAGCTTAGTAAGTAGGTATCTAAATGATAAGTAATCTATTAACATGCTTTTATAAATTTTCACAATATGTTCTCAAGATAATACAATCATAATTGCACATAGTTCCACTATTTATTCATGTTCATCTCACGCTAATTGCTCAAGTCACAGTAACTAAAATATTTATATCTTGAGCTGCAGAACTCCAAATTAAGATCCACTAATTTTCTATGAAAGTAGACGCATATATCTTCTTACCATAAAATTTTCAGAAATTTTTCTTTAGCCAATAAGTACAGTTTATTCTTTAAAGTCACTCATATTTCGCTATCCGACAGTTCCAACCCCTCTGCACTGAAAATTAATTATCTCTTTGTACAAGATTTGGATAATGTTCCTATTTGTTTCTTTCAAAAATAAACTCATTAAGGCTTTTAAGAATATAAATTATAACCCATAATTATTTTTTTACAATTTTTAATGATTTTCCCAAATCAGAATAGGAGATTCCGAAATCATTCTGACTCTGTCTCACAAAAATTCAAATATATCATAATATGAAATTCTTTTGCTCACACATTTCCTTTATATGAAAGGAGACTCAATAAGCTTTTATTTAATATCTTATTCAACTTCTCACTCAATTTCCACCATTTTTGGTGATTTTTCAAAGTCACACAACAACTATTTCCAAAACTGTTTTATTACTAAATTTTACTGTTTCATGTTTTCTTCGTAGTAACTTTCATTGTAACACTTACTCCATGTCAATGTTACCAAACTTTGATCACATATCAACCACATTTCTCATAAGTTTACACACATGAACCTTCACTTATTCATTATACAGTCATATTCAATTACACCTAGTCATTTCTCATTGAACACATCGGAATAATAATGGATGCCCGGTGGCCTGCACATAGTACCACCCTTGTCGTCAAAGCTACCTTCTTCACAAAGTGGCCTTCACATAGTACCACACTTGTGACCAAAGCTATCTTTTACACATAGTGTCCTGCACTTAGCACCACACATGTGATCAAAGCTATCGGGTACGCATAGTAGCCTGCACTTAGTACTACACATGCGACCTAACCATCTGGTACACGTAGTAGCTGCACTTTGTAACAGCCCGATGTAGACCTTAATCAGAATGGTGGTTTTGGGACCACGGATTGGAATTAGAAAAATATTTTAAAATTATTTTCTGTGTTTATTATGTGTGAATTTATATATGTGAAATTCTCATGATTTAATTTTGTCATTTGAATGTCGATTTAATAAAACGGGCTTAATCGCGTAAAATGAAAATTTGGTGGTTAAATATGTAGGGGATGAATTGAACTTGTCTTATTAATATTAAGCATTTAAGTTGCAAATAGACCATTAGAGTTTGTGATGGACGGTTGTATCCTTGATATATATGTTTTAGTTATTTAATTATAAAGGTTATATTTGTAAATTAATTAATATGTAATAATAATATAAAACATAAAGTGTTCATGCACTTTGCATGACTGAAATTGGAGAAAAGAAAAAGAAAATAAGGAGTTTAAGGGTTCAGCTATTAGCAAACTTGATTCAAGGTGAGTTTTAGCTCGGTTTTTGATAATTTTTACGTTTTTAAGATCGTTGTTATGTTATATACAAATCCCATGTTTGGATTTTTGATTTTGATGAATATTTTGAGTTATGCCATTGATGAATATTTGAGTTTTGTGATGTTAGTTGATGAAATATGAAAGATAAGTTTTGGATTGATACTTTTTGTATTGGAATTTTTGATAATTTTGAGTAATTAGAACTAAATTGCAAAAATAATAAATTGAGGGACTAAAATGTGAAATAAATGTAATATATGGACTTCTGTGAGGAAGATGAATATTCAGCCTAAGCATGATACATTGAAATTTTGCACATTTTGTTTTGTGCAATAGGGACTAAATTGTAAAAAGTGTAAAATGTTAGGGGTAAAATGGTAATTTGCTCATTTATGTGTTTTTGGACTAAAATGAATGAATATATGTTTGAATGAGTTTAATTTGTATATGTTTAGATCAAGAACCAAAGAAATCGAATTTGGATCGGGGGAAAACTAAAGTTGTCGACTAGCCGTCTCGTTCCGATTTTCATCGTCTGAGGTAAGTTTATGAGCTAGTAAATGCTGTTAATTTTGAAGAAATGTAAACTTAAAATGTTGAACTGAATTTTATGAGTATTTATATATAATGACCGAATGTGTATATGCTTGGGAATTAAGTTTATGAATTCGATTCGACTGAGTTATGACATCTGAAAGCCCCGTAAGAACAATAAGATTCCGATATGTGCTTTCGTGTAAGACCACATCTGGGATGTTGGCATCAATTGTAACGCCCCAATTTTCGGGAATTCTGTGTATGTTGGCAAATTTAAAATTTCTGTGTTCTGTCTATGTGGGTGTAGGTTTAATTATGTTAGGGGGCCTCTAGAAGGCCCAAGCGTAAGTTAAAACTTGGTAATTTTAGTTAATTCTAGCTCCATAAGAAAAAGGGTTCTGGTTAACTGGGCTTTTAGGTATTAACTGGGTAAAATAGAACACAAGGAAGCCTGTGCTAAGTTGGCATGTGACGCCACTTGGGGGGGCTTTAGAGGTGGCGTGTGGATGACCAAGGAGAGCTAAGGTTCGAGTCGCAAGGTAAGCAAATTAGTGATATTAATTATTAAGTACAGAAAAGGTAAGCAGTGGAACTGAAGTGAAAGTCTATCAGGAGAGGATTTAAGAGCTGATAAGGGAGAGGATTTAGGACTGATAAGGGAGAGGATTTAGGAGCTGATTAGGGAGAACAGTGTTGGCTGAATGGTGGACTTTTGAGGAGCAAGAGTTGGCCGGCCAAGGGGTGCTTTAGGGGGGCAATTTCGGCTAGGTTAAGTGCCAGTATAAGTTCGGCAATTGGGGTAAGTTGTGTCGTTTTTCTGACCATCCTTCCTCCTCTTCTCTTCTTTTCCTTTTCTCTCCATCTACTATCTCCTCTTCTTTTCTCCATAGTCGAATCATTCTACCACTTTACCCTACACTACTTTCTTACCATTGTTTTAAGCCTATAGTTGATTGCCTCAAAAAGCCGAAATCCCGAAGGCCTGATTTCTTTTGTGCCAGTTTTTTCTAGGCAAAACCCTCTTATTTTTCCCTCATTTTCTTGACCGATTCTCTTGTCCTCTAAACCCCAGGTTTCTATCGACGAAGCCACTACAAAACCTCAACTTTTCTTCACTGTTACAAAAAGCCGAAAATGCATAGCCATAGGGTCATAGCCGAATTTTAAGATCACTAAAGGTTTGACTTTTGTTATCATTTGAGGGGTAGATCTGCATCAGAATCGAGTAGGAGTCAATTGGAATCATTGACTGGGGGAACCGGTGGTAAGTTTTTTTTAACTTAATCCTTATTTTGGGTTTTAGAAAAGTCGAAACCCCTAAAGGTTAGGGGGTTGTCGATTTGGGCATGTAGCTCTAAGGGATGTTATAACTGTTTTATTTTGATAATAGTGGGATCTAAAAGCTGCTGATCGAAGGCTTGGACAAGCGAAACGATTGGATCTAGACATAATCGCTAAATTCGGCAAAGGTAGGATCGCTAGTGCCTAAGGTGCTTTTGGCCAAATGTTGTAAGGGGTTATTACGTAGTTTGTTTTCGATAAGTTAGATTAACGTCTTAGTAATTCAATTTTAAGCAGTACGTGTGTGGATCTCGTCAGCATATCATCGCAAACAGGTATGTAACTGACGCCCTCTTATAGACTAGATCGGCAAAAGCCAAAAAGTCGAAATGCCGAAAAGTCGGTATTTTGAGAACATGCGAGTGTGCGAATGCTCGTGAGATTAATAGTTGATGTATATGGTAGATTAAAGTGATAAGACTGTAGAGTGCACGATTCTGTGCATTTCGATGTTTTTGGGCTTAATGGGCCAAAGTCGGGATAGTAGGCCAACGGGCCCAATTCCGTTAAAAAATGCGGTAAGTGTTTCTGGTCATACGTAAACGGCTATGGTATGCATGAAAACCGTAAGAATAGTTGAATTACTTAAATACCCCTATGTATGGAAATTACTGATATACCCTTAGGTGCAAAATTACCATTATACCCTAGGGTTACTTTTGAGTGAAAAGCATGATGATTTAATTCTGTATGATGTATGCCATGACTGTATATCTGTTGCATGGGGACATGGGTTATATTATGGAGGAAGCGTCCTGGTGGCTATGCCACAATTATCTGATCTGGTGGCTCTGCCACATATATCTTTTCTGGTGGCTCTGCCACGATTATCTGTTCTGGTGACTCTGTCACATCATCTGTTCTGGCAGCCATGCTGCATATCTCTGTGGCGTGTAGCGGTTGGGTGGGTCGAGTAGTCTCCCCACATGGTGAAAGGTTGGTATGGGGGTGCATGTGGTTGGATATGGGTTGGGTACTGCATAAACTTGTGACATCTGTTCTGTTCTGTTATCGGCATGTGGGCTTTATTCTGACTTTTGTTCTGGGCTAAGGCCAACTTATTCTGTTCTCTATTGTTTGAACCGATATAGGCTATGGTTGGGTTAATTTACACACTGTGTTTCCCCAAACTCACCCCTTTATTTTCATCCACGTAGGTAATCCCTAACCATAGTGGGCTTGGAGCTGTGAGGGATTCAGAGTGGCCACACGTTTTGCAAGTTTGACTCTCTTCTGGTGAACTGGACATTTATTTTACGTTGAAGATTTCGGTTTTTTTTAAATTGTAATAAGGCCGCTTAATTATTTTTGATGGTTTTAATATGTTTTATTAAGGTAGGTAATACTTATATTTAACTCCTGGAATTGGATAGCTTTAGGGCGTGTTTTCAAAAACAGTAATTGATTTCAAAATAACACGACATCAAGCAAAGCTTTCACAATGAAAATATTTTTTCCAGAATTAATAACTTTTCCTAAAAAGAACTTAATCAAGTTGGTTTCATAGAAATATACGTGACGTTAAGGTATGGTAATGGCGGTGTGCATGTCTAGTATTGGATCCGAAGGGAGCTTGGTACTTAAGCAGTCCGATGGACTCACCTCCTCTTTTCCGGCTTCCTACCTGGTGTACAGCTTCCATTCACTTTAACTTGCATTGAAATTATCTTTTAAAACACCAAGTAAGTTTTTATAGAACAACAACCTGAAATGCTTTGAACACTTCGATGTGGCATGTCAGATCCAGCCATATCGTCTGGGCCAGGTTTGGGGTGTTACATTTAGTGGTATCAGAGCCAAGTTGCAACAACTCGGCTGTGGAATGGGTTTAAAAAACAAAGATTTTGAAAAAAACTCGATTTTCAGAAGGTGGCATTTCGAATCTCCGGCCCAAGCCTGTAAGTATTACTCTGAACTTTTCTGAATATTTTCCTAAATTATCTATCTGTACTGAAACCCTACTAGGATACTCTAGATAGGATGATACTGAAACTATAGGAAAATTTGATAAGAGACTGAAACTATAGCTAGACTTCCATTCTACGAAAAAAAACTTTGAATTACTGTCTGATTCATAAAACACCTGTAATAAGCACTGGAATATTGAATTAATGCATAAAATTCGTAATCACATAACACAATATGAGTACAAGAGCCGCTTGTAGAAGAGGCCGTGGATGAGGCCGAGGAAGTGCTCAAGCGAGATCTTTATCTTCGGGACATATGCCGGCGGCGGATGCACCGGTACCACCGGTAACAGAGGTGGAGTCTCATGACCGCAGTGCCGGGGATGATGCCCTGTCACAGACAATGCTTCGTGTTCTGGAAAGGGTTGCCGGGGCAAGTACGGGCAACGGAATTCGGGGATCTATTTCTGAACGACTTCGGGCTAACGGAGCGGAGATCTTTAAGGGTGTGTCTGGTGTAGCCCCGATTGTGGCAGAATATTGGTTGGAGGCCACAGAACGGATTATGGACGACTTGAACTGCTCTGTGGAGCAGAACCTGAAGGGAGCCATATCGTTATTACGGGACGAGGCTTATCAGTGGTGGCTCACTGTGAGAGAAGGGACCCCAGCTGATAGGGTAACTTGGGAACTGTTTAAGAGGGCCTTTAAAGGGAAGTACATTGGGGCAAGTTATGTGGACGCTCGCAGAAAGGAATTCTTGAATCTGGTGCAAGGAGGTAAAATAGTTCCTGAGTACGAGGCCGAGTTTCTAAGGCTGAGCAGGTATGCCGTGGGCATAGTCGCTACGAAATATGAGCGAAGTGTGCACTTCGAGGATGGTCTTAGAGATGACCTTAGGGTGTTGATTGCTCGACAGAGGGAGCGGGACTTTGCGGTCTTGGTGGAGAAGGCAAAGATAGCTGAGGAGGTTAAGCGGGCTTAAAAGTAGAATCGAGAGAAGCATCGGAACCATTTTCGGAGGGATTCAAGACCCTCGGGTGGTGCTAATAGGAATGTTAAGAGAGCAAGAATGGAGGAACCAGTTCGAGCTATGCCAATGAATGTGGTTAGACCACCAATCTGTGGAGACTGTGGTAAGGTACATTTGGGCGAGTGTAGGAAACGCTCCGATGCTTGTTTCCGATACGGATCTATGGAGCATAGAGTTAAGGACTGTCTCCAGAGAGTTGATCAGGCTCAGGTTGCTGTACAGAGGGTTGCTCAACCCATGAGAGGTAGACCAAACCACCAAGAGGACGTGGGCAAGGTAAGGGCAAAAATGGAAATGGAAATGGTCGAGGTCGAAGGGCACCTGGCAGGGGTACCAGAAATGCTGAAGCTCAACAGCCAGCATTGGTGTATGCAGCTCATCGTCGAGAGGAGGGCGACGCACCTGACGTCATAATTGGTACATTTTTTGGTTTCTAGCATGCCGTATACTGCTTTGGTGGATATTGGATCTACTCATTCCTATGTTGCATGTTCCATATTTGGGTCGTTGGGTGTGCACTCTAAGAATATTGTGAGTGCGGTATCTGTGCTAAGTCCTTTGGGTCACTCGGTTAGGGTAGAGAAACTGTATAGGGATGTACCCTTAGAAACTCAAGGTAGAACTTTCCCTGGAGATCTGATGGAGTTACCATTCAGGGAATTTGACCTTATTCTGGGAATGGACTGGCTTGTTAAGCATAAGGCGACTTTGGATTGTGTTGCTAAACGAATGGTGTTAAGGACCACAAAGGATGAGGAGGTTGTGGTGATAGGTGAACGAAGGGATTATTTTTCCAATCTGGTGTCGGCATTAAGAGCCAAAAAATGGATTCGGAAGGGTTGTGAGGCCTATTTGGCATTGTAAGTCAGTCTGAAGAGGGGGAACTACCAGTGGATAAAGTTAGGACCATAAAGGAGTTCCAAGATGTTTTTCGGAGTAGCTTCCAGGGTTGCCTTCGAACCGAGAAGTTGAGTTTGGAATCGACTTGTTGCCTAGAACGGCGCCCGTGTCCGTCGCACCGTATAGGATGGCACTGAAGGAGTTAGTGGAGTTAAAGGCACAAATTTAGGAGTTGTTGGATAGGGGCTTTATTAGGCCAAGTGTGTCTCCATGGGGAGCACCGGTGCTGTTCGTGAAAAAGAAGGATGGTACGATGCGGATGTGCATTGATTATAGCCAGTTGAATAAATTGATGATTAAGAATAAGTATCCATTGCCAAGGATTGACGATCTATTCGACCAGCTTAGAGGAGCTTCTATATTTTCCAAGATCGACCTTTGATCTGGATATCATCAGTTAAGGGTCAAGGAGGCATATATCCATAAGATGACATTTAGGACTCGGTATGGCCATTACGAGTTTCTGGTTATGCCATTTGGACTGACGAACGCTCCTACTGATGAATCGTGTGTTCCAACCATTTTTGGATCAGTTTGCAGTCGTCTTTATTGGCGATATCCTGGTATATTCTGAAACGGAAGCGAAGCATGATGAGCATCTCCGTATAGTGCTGCAAGTGTTAAGGGAGAAGGAACTTTATGCGAAGTTTAGCAAGTGTGAATTCTGGTTGAGGGAGGTAACCTTCTTAGGTCATGTTGTCTCTGCTGAGGGGATTAAGGTGGATCCTCGAAAGATTGAAGCGATTTTGGAGTGGAAGCCGCCTAGGTCAGTGTCAAAAATACGGAGTTTCCTAGGATTGGCAGGGTACTACAGAAGGTTTGTGGAAGGTTTTTCTGTGATGGCAGCACCTCTAACAAAACTCATAAGGAAAGGAGTACCGTTTGTATGGACTGAGAAGCAGCAGGAAGCTTTTGAGAAATTGAAGGAAGTTCTGACGGAAGCACCTGTGTTAATTCAGCCGGAGTCTGGGAAGGATTTTACTGTGTATAGTGACGCATCACATGTAGGTTTGGGCTGCGTGTTAATGCAAGAGGGTAAGGTAGTTGCATATGCAACACGACAGCTTAAGCCTCACGAGAGGATCTATCCTACTCATGATTTGGAGTAGGCGGTGGTGATATTTGCACTTAAGATTTGGAGACATTACTTGTACGGAGAGAGGTGTATTATATACACAAACCACAAGAGTCTTAAGTATGTGTTGACTCAGAAGGAGTTGAACCTTAGGCAAAGGAGATGGATTGAGTTGCTTAAGGATTATGACTATTCGATCGAGTATCACCTAGGCAAGGCTAATGTGGTAGCTGACGCTCTAAGTCGTAGAACTGTATCTGCTCTGAGAGCAATGTTTGCTCATCTGAGTCTGTATGATGATGGAAGTCTGTTGGCTGAGTTGCAAGTAAGGCCAACCTAGGTGGATGAGTTTAAGGAAAAGCAGTTGAACGATGAGTCATTGGTCACTCGTCTTCAACAAGTTAAGGAAGGGGAAACTTCTGAGTTTGGGTTAAATGGCGAAGGAGTTTTGTGTTTCCGAGGAAGAATTTGTGTTCTGAAGGACTCTGACTTGAGGCAGGCAATATTGAAGGAAGCTCATGGGGGACTTTGTGCCATGCATCCTGGAGGGAATAAGTTGTATCATGACTTGCGAGAATTGTACTAGTGGCCTGGAGTTAAACGAGAAGTAACGGAGTTTGTAGGAAAATGATCGACATGCCATCAAGTGAAAGCTGAGCATCAATTACCTTCTAGACTGTTACAGCCAGTGAAGATACCACTTTGGAAGTAGGAGAGGGTAACCATGGACTTTGTGAGTGGGCTGTCCTTGTCACCATCGAAGAAAGACTTGGTGTGGGTGATTATGGATAGGTTGACTAAATCGGCCCATTTCATACCCGTACATACTGACTTCTCACTTCAAAAGTTAGCCAAGCTGTATGTGGCAGAGATTGTGCGACTTCATGGAGTCCCAATTTCAATTGTCTCTAACCGGGATCCCAAATTCACATCTCGGTTTTGGCAAAGATTGCATGAGGCGTTGGGGACGCGATTGAACTTTAGTACGGCTTTCCATCCCCAAACTGATGGTCAGTCGGAAAGGGTTATTCAGATTCTGGAGGACATGTTAAGGGGATGCATGATTGACTTTCGAGGTAGTTGGGAGGATTACTTGCCATTGGCAGAATTTACGTACAATAACAGCTACCAGGTGAGTATTCGAATGGCACCATATGAAGCACTGTATGGACGAAGGTGCCGTACCCCTAGTTGTTGGACTGAACTAGGAGAGCGACAAGTTCTTGGACCAGAATTGGTAGCTGATACTGAGGATAAGGTCAGAATAATTAGGGATCGGTTAAAAGAAGCATCTGATAGGCAAAAGTCGTATGCAGATTTGAAGCGTAAGGAGATATAGTACTCAGTAGGTGATATGGTCTTCTTAAAGGTTTCTCCTTAAAAGAAGATATTGCGGTTTGGTAAGAAGGGCAGGTTGAGTCCGTGGTTCATTGGGCCTTATCGGATTTTGAAGCGAGTAGGCCCAGTAGCTTATCAATTGGAATTGCCTCCAGAGTTAGATAGGATTCACGATGTTTTTCACGTCTCCATGTTAAGGCGTTATCATTCTGACCCTACTCATATCGTGCCAGTTGCAGAAATTGATGTTCAGGCTTATTTGACTTTTGAGGAGGAGCCTGTGCAGATATTGGCACGAGATGTTAAGGTTCTCAGAGGAAATCTATCCCATTGGTGAAAGTGCTTTGGCGTAATCATGGCAGATAAGAAGCTACGTGGGAGCCAGAAGAGGCGATGCAATAGCAATACCCTCATCTGTTTAGATTAGGTAAATTTCGTGGATGAAATTTCTTTAAGGAGGGTAGAGCTGTAACGCCCCAATTTTCGAGAATTCTATGTATGTTGGTAAATTTAAAATTTTTGTGTTTTGCCTGTGTGGGTGTAGGTTTAATTATGTTAGGGGGCCTCTAGAAGGCCCAAGCATAAGTTAAACCTCGGTAATTTGATTTAATTCTAGTTCCATAAGAAAAGGGGTTCTGGTTAACTGGGCTTTTAGGTATTAACGGGGTAAAATAGAACACAAGGAAGCCTGTGGTAAGTTGGCATGTGACGCCACTTGGGGGGGCTTTAGAGGTGGCGTGTGGATGACCAAGGAGAGCTAAGGTTCGAGTCGCAAGGTAAGCAAATTAGTGATATTAATTTTTATGTACAGAAAAGGTAAGCAGTGGAACTGAAGTGAAAGTCTATCAGGAGAGGATTTAGGAGCTGATTAGGGAGAACAGTGTTGGCCAAATGGTGGACTTTTTAAGAGCAAGAGTTGGCCGGCCAAGGGGTGCTTTAAGGGGGTAATTTCGGCTAGGTTAAGTGCTAGTATAAGTTCGGCAGTAGGGGTAAGTTGTACCATTTTTCTGACCATCCTTCCTCCTCTTCTCTTCTTTTCTTCTTCTCTCCATCTACTTTCTCCTTTTCTTTTCTCCATAGCCGAATCCTTCTACCACTCTACCCTACACTACTTTCTTACCATTGTTTTAAGCCTATAGTCGATGGCCTCAAAAAGCCGAAATCCCGAAGGCCTAATTTCTTTTGTGCCATTTTCTTCTAGGTAAAACGCTCTTATTTTTCCCTCATTTTCTTGACCGATTCTCTTGTCCTCTGAACCCCAAGTTTCTGTCGACAAAGCCACTACAAAACCTCAACTTTTCTTCACTGCTACAAAAAGCCGAAAACGCATAGCCATAGAATTTTAAGATCACTAAAGGCTCGAATTTTGTTATCATTTGAGGGGTAGATCTGCATCAGAATCGAGTAGGAGTCAATTGGAATCATTGACTGGGGGAACTGGTGGTAAGCTTTTTTTAACTTAATCCTTATTTTGGGTTTTAGAAAAGCCGAAACCCCTAAAGGTTAGGGGGGTTGTCGATTTGGGCATGTAGCTCTAAGGGATGTTATAACTATTTTATTTTGATAATAGTGGGATCTAAAGGCTGCTGATTGAAGGCTTGGACAAGCAAAATGACTGGATCTAAACATAATCGCTAAATTCAGCAAAGGTAGGATCGCTAGTGCCTAAGGTGCTTTTGGCCGAATGTGGTAAGGGGTTATTATGTAGTTTGTTTTCGATAAGTTAGATTAACGTCTTAGTAATTCAATTTTAAGCAGTACGTGTGTGGATCTCGTCAGCATATCATCGCAAACAGGTGTGTAACTGACGCCCTCTTATAGACTAGATCGGCAAAAGCCAAAAAGTCGAAATGCCGAAAAGTCGGTATTTTGAAAACATGCGAGTTTGCGAATGCTCGTGAGATTATTAGTTGATGTATATGGTAGATTAAAGTGATAAGACTGTAGAGTGCACGATTCTGTGCATTTTGATGTTTTTGGGCTTAATGGGCCAAAGTCGGGATAGTAGGCCAACGGGCCCAATTCGGTAAGAAAACGCGGTAAGTGTTTCTGGTCGTACGTAAATGGCTATGGTATGCATGAAAACCCTAAGAATAGTTGAATTACTTAAATACCCCTATGTATGGAAATTACTGATATACCCTTAGGTGCAAAATTACCATTATACCCTTAGGGTTACTTTTGACTGAAAAGCATGATGATTTAATTCTGTATGATGTATGCCATGACTGTATATCTGTTGCATGGGGACATGGGTTATATTATGGAGGAAGCGTCCTGGTGGTTATGCCACAATTATCTGATCTGGTTGCTCTGCCACATATGTCTGTTCTGGTGGCTCTGCCACGATTATCTGTTCTGGTGACTCTGTCACATCATCTGTTCTGGCAGCCATGCTACATATCTCTGTGGCGTGTAGCGGTTGGGTGGGTCGAGTAGTCTCCCCACATGGTGAAAGGTTGGTATGGGGGTGCATGTGGTTGGATATGGGTTGGGTACTGCATAAACTTGTGATATCTGTTCTGTTTTGTTATGGGCCTGTGGGCTTTATTCTGGTTTCTGTTCTGGGCTTAGGGCAGCTTATTCTGTTCTCTGTGGTTTGAACTGATATAGGCTATGGTTGGGTTAATTTACACACTGAGTTTCCCCAAACTCACCGCTTTATTTTCATCCACGCAGGTAATCCCGAACCATAGTGGGCTTGGAGCTGTGAGGGATTCAGAATGGCCACACGTCTTGCAAGTGTGACTCTCTTCCGGTGAACTGGACATTTATTTTACGTTTAAGGTTTCGGTTTTTTTTAAAATTGTAATAAGGCCGCTTAATTATTTTTGATGGTTTTGATATGTTTTATTAAGGTAGGTAATACTTATATTTAACTGTTGGAATTGGATAGCTTTAGGTCGTGTTTTCAAAAACAGTAATTGATTTCAAAATAACACGACATCAAGCAAAGCTTCCGCAATGAAAATATTTTTTCCAAACTTAATCACTTTTCCTAAAAAGAACTTAATCAAGTTGGTTTCCTGGAAATATACGTGACGTTAAGGTGTGGTAATGGCGGTGTGCATGTCTAGTATTGGATCCGAAGGGAGCTTGGTACTTAAGCAGTCCGATGGACTCACCTCCTATTTTTCGGTTTCCTACCTGGTGCACAGCTTCCATTCACTTTAACCTGCATTTAAATTATCTTTTAAAACACAAAGTAAGTTTTTATAGAACAACAACCTGAAATGTTTTGAGCACTTCGATGTGGCATGTCGGATCCGGCCATAACGTCTGGACTGGGTTTGGGGTGTTACATCAATATCTGCATTTTCGTGTAAGACCACGTCTAGGACATTGGCATCGATATATGTGGTTGCGTGTAAGACCATGCTTAGGACATCGGTATTGTATTTGATTCGTGTAAGACCCTGTCTGGGACAGTGGCATCGATATGAGATAGCATGTAAGACCATATCTGGGATGTTGGCATTGTTCGATATATGTGACTATCTGAGTATCTTGTTTGATTCTAAATGGTTCAATGGGCAATGATAAGTTATGATCGAAGGGTAAAACGAGCTAAAACAACTAGGTATGAGTTAGTTGATTACCTATTTGAAAAAAATAAGGTAAGTTGACCATTAGGTATATGATGTAAATTACATAAGTTATTAATGTGAATATATGTGCCTTGTGAAGTATATTCGACCATTGCTATGGATATGCATATGATATTATATTTTGATTCATGGGTATATATATATATGTGTATAAATGTGCTTGGTCATATAATGATATTTAGCTTTGAAATCAAAGAATACTTTGTTAATATATATATGTATTTGGCCATAAATAAGTTTATATGTGAAAGTATATGGTATACATGACGTCATAAGATTGCGGTTTAATATGATTAGGATAGTATAATTTGGTTTGTTTAAATGAGTTGATTATGTCATTGAATTGTTTATTTTCTTATGACTTACTAAGCTTAAATAGCTTACTGTGTGATATGTTTACCTCTATTTTATAGATTTTGAGATCTAGTTACGAGCTCGGGGATTGTCAGCAAAGTCTATCGCACTATCGACTGTCTTTGGTATTTTATAAACTGAATTTTTGAAACTATGGCATGTATAGGCTGGATTATATTTTGAAATGTTGGATTTTGGTTTATGTAATCATGAGCCATGCGAAAATGGCTTATTACTATGTTAAGTTTGGATTTAATGCTTCATTTTGATGATGATCATGTTTGATTTTGGTGTTCGACTATTACTTATGTGTATATATATATTTATGTGAATCTTGGTTGATATAACTTAATAAGGTCTTGTTATGTGACTTAATATTGATGCTTTCATGCATTCGGTTTGGCATAAGAATGTTAACAAGGTATAATATGGTAGGTATGTTTTATGATATATTTGAAATGTAAATTAGGTATGATATGAAATGTTGTGGATAGATCTTCTTGTCAAATAAACATGTATGTTATATATATATATGATGAGCTTGGATTTGGTAATTCGGTATTGGTAATTATGGATGTATAAGTGATTGATTTGACGATGGTTTATGCATAGTTGAAATATAAATGTGAAATTAGTTGTTATGTTCGGTTAAGGTATTATACATGGTTTGGTATTAAAGGACATTGGTTATAATCAACATGGTGATTCGGCACTTACACATATATATATATCTATATATATACTTTTGCGTATAATATATTGGTAATAAAATTAATTAATAGATTATGTCTGTGAAGTCATTGGTTGTGAAATGATCAACTTTGTTTGATTAAAAAAATAGTTAATTAAGCTTGTGGTTGAATGGTATAATTTGTATTATATATATATATGATTAACCTTGATAGCCGAATATGTGGGCAAATGAATTGATTATGTATTTGCAATTTTTGTGATGATATTGGCATATACATTTTGGTATATTTGATTTAATAATTACATGTGAAATGGTTCATAGTTGATTTAATATATGATGATTGACATAATGTTTCATTTATAAGAAATGTTATATGCATATATATTAATAGAGATGAATGAAAGTTATCATTGAATAATGCATATGTAATTGGCATGTTGTATTATATTTTCGGCTAAAGTTTAGGTAAATGACCATATGAATAGTAACTTGGTTTTTAATTTATATGTAACATATTATATTTGATTTGATTTAGTATATATTCAAATGCGATGAATTAAAATGATTAATTTCTATGTGTATCCATGAATGTCCGAAAGTTGTGTTTTGGTTTGGTAATACCTTGTAACCTTTTTTCAACGAAGGATACGAGTTAGGGGTGTTACACACTTACTACTACACACGTGACCTAAAACCATTTTAAACACATAGTAGCCTACACATAGCACTACACATGTGTTCTCAGAGTGGATCATTTGTATCTTTTCTATTCCGAAGGTCCAACCAGGAAATTCCTCACTTTTCAACATTTTACCAATTCATCCATAATCAATTTCAATTCATAGTTTACATCAAATGATCATTCAATATGCAACCACCTCTCATATAATAACAAAATATTATAACATAAGTAAAAACGATATATGATTTACCTACAAACTTACCTCGGTAGCACAATCGGTGAAAATGACTTATTCATCATATTCTTTGTTTTCCTCCTGTTCTAAGTTCGAATCTCATTTTCCTTGATCTATAACAACACATTTAACTCATTTATTCATCCTTCTACTCAAGTTACCCTAAATTCACATTTTGGAAAAATTACATTTTTTCCCCTAAACTTTGTCATATTTACATTTTTCCCCTAGGCTCGTAAATTTTTTTATTCAATTTCCTTGTGTTTTAAGCCTACCTGAACCATTTTCATAACTATATAAGTCCACAATTTCCATTTATTCACACACTTACACACATTTTACAATGTTTTACAAACTAGTCCTTTTTGACAATTTCTCCGAAAATCACTTAGTAAAAGTCATTTATTACACACTGAGCATTCATATTCTATCATTAAACATAAAAAAAACATGCATTTCATCCATGGGTAAATTTTTAAACACAAAATCTAGCTCAAAATAATGGTGGAAATAGTTAAATCAAGCTACGAGGATCTCAAAAATGTAAAGAACATTAAAAACGGGGCTAGAACGGACTTACAATCGAGCTTGGAAGCTTGAAAAACCCTATCCATGGTTTCCCCTTGTGAAATTCAGCCATATCTTGAAGATGGACACAATTTTGCTTTGATTTTGGCTTTTTAATTCTTTTAATTACTAAATAACCAAAATGCCCCTAACTTAAAAAATTCTATTTCTCCTATTTCATGTCCATTTTTGTCCAAAAAATTATCCAATGGTATAACTACCATTTAAGGACCTCTAATTTAAAATTTCATAACAATTGGACACCTCTAGCATGTAGAACTCAACTTTTGCACTTTTTACAATTTAGTCCTTTTGACTAAATTGAGTAGCCAAACGTTAAAATTTTTGAACGAAATTTTCACGAAATCATTTTGTGAAATCATAGACCATAAAAATATAATAAAAATAAATTTTCTTACGTCGAATTTGTGGTCCCGAAACTACTATTCCGACTAGGCCCAAAATCGGGCTGCTATAGTAATGCTCCGTTACCTTATTCTGGCGTTGAATACGGGTGAGGGTGTGATAATAACATACAAAGTGCTCATCTTTGCACAAGATGAAAGGATTACTTTTGGAAGGGCATGGACGAAACCGTTTGCCCTGTAATGCATAGAAATTAGGAATACTCCTTGAGAAGGGTTAAGTATAGGTTCTAAGCCTCATAAACTCTTTTTGAGGAGTCTTGATATCCTTTGGCTAGATGAGTTTAGTTAGTCATGCTTTTTGGGAATAAAAACATAAGTTTAATGAAACAAAATTTTATTGGAAAGGAAAATAAACAAAAGGCTAAGAGCATTATGGGGAAGGAGTTTTTTTTTATAGAAGTGATCAGTGAGTATTCATGTCACTCCAGCCCCTATTTATAGTACATGAAAAACCCTAGTTGGTTCTTATTTAAACTCTAGATGATAATATTTAAGAGATATAATTAAATTAAATCTAAACAATATCATAATAATTCTCACAATAATCCTAAAAATAGAATTCAAATCTAAACAAAGTTTTATGTCCATAAATCTCTTCTTTTAAATTTTGGCTCAAGTCTTCCACACTTTGTATTTTTGGCACCACTTCTTCCCTATTTCCCATGCTGACTCATTTTGTCTTTAAATGCACGCTTTTTCCCCCTAAATTTCCTTTTGTCTTCAATTTAGTTCCTACAAGATAAA
Organism: Gossypium hirsutum; assembly: GCF_007990345.1. Classification (NCBI taxonomy): domain Eukaryota; kingdom Viridiplantae; phylum Streptophyta; class Magnoliopsida; order Malvales; family Malvaceae; genus Gossypium; species Gossypium hirsutum. Next base: position 80,513,537 of record NC_053431.1, on the reverse strand, counting down.
AAAACCTTAAATGCCCCAAAATTAGTAGGATCATACCCAAAATATATATGTAGTTAACTTATAAAAGTATGTCATTTTAGAGTATTATCACTGGATCCCATGCTTTCTTTGGTTTTTTGCTTCTAGAAATTTCCTATGATGTTTTACAAATCCATATAGTGATTTAAGCATTAAGAAACATAACATCAAATATGTTGGAATCGCTTGTAAGACTGACCTGATAAACACCTCCTTTCCTCTTTATGAAATAAGCCTGATACTCCATCTGCTAATTTTTCTTTTTATCCTATCCTTCAGTCCTTGAAAAGCCGATCTCTTTCCTCTACCCGCCATGTTTGATAAGTCGAAGTACTTCTCCAGATATGTAGAGTTTCTAACATTAAATAGTTGAGAGATGATTAATTTCTTTTGCTCAGTCACATTAGAACTAAAAAATATTGATATTAATATTTATCCATTATTTGCTCAGTCACAAACTTTATATTTATCCATTTAAGCCTTATGAAATATATATATTAGATATTAATATTGATGAGCTGGAAATTAATTATTTGATTTGTTAAAAACTGGACAATTACTACAAGGCTCATACACGTGGATTTTAAATGATTAGAAAAGAAGTAATTTACTAAAAAACAAATAAAAATTAAGGGGAAAAAGGAATAAACTTAGAAATCGTCAAAAAAAACTAAAGCCCAATTAATTCTGCCATTCATGGAAATGCTTAGCCCAACTTACCATAAAGTCAATCTCTATAAAAGGCAGGTCCACCATCAATCTCTATAAAAGGCAGGTCCACCATGGTTGAATTAATTTCTAGAACTAGAAAAAAATAATCTAAAATTATAATTTAAAAACCATGTAATTGTTTAATTCTTTTACGTTGGATCAAAAAGTAAATAATTTCTTTTTGTTAAATTTTTTTCTATTTCTACTGATAAAAATGGTCATGATTGATGAAATAACCAAACAGCTACACGTGGTGCGTCAGTGTACCTCATGCTAGTGTAAAGGAACCAACTTTTAATAGTAAAAATGAAAGAAATTTTTAACAGTACTAATTTACTCTTTAATCAACGTACAGAGATTAATTTACCTTTTTTTAGTAAAATGGACAAAATGCAATCCAACTAACAAGTAGGTAATCTTATATTCCCAATAATACCAAAGAATTAGAAGGTATATCACCTCTTTTTTATAATTTTACTTTTATTTTTAATGATTTTAATTCATTTTACTAGAACATAAACAAAATAATAACTATTGAATTAAATTTTTCGATTTTTTTATATATTTTTGAAGGAACATCTCACCTACTATTACTATTGAACAAAATTAATATTTTATCTATTTGTAAAATACTGTTTCTATTACATTACACTTCAAATGTTACACTTTTAATAATATTACCATTCCTTTTTATATAATTTTTGTCAGTTTTTTCCATATATAATAACAAATAACATGTTTGCTTAACAATTTAATTGAATTCAAAATTATTTGGCCATCACTTTACACTATAAGCTTATGCGAGTCCTTCTAAAATGAAATGTAAAAATAATGAAATGTAAAAGTAGAGGGTGCTTCTTTTGTTGCTATCTAGTGTCCTTAGTATACTTACTTTTTCATATATGTTTATAATTTTTTTGAACAGATTAGTTTAGTAAAATTTCATCACTTACATTATTATCTTTTTTTTTGTCCTCAATGATTTTTGCACGAAAACTAAAATGTATAAGTAAATATTGGCTCACTGATTACTTAATGTTTAACTAATAAAAAGTTGCATCATGTGGTCGGATCATGATATGAGGCAACAACTTATATTGGTAGATAGTCTAAATGGTCTGTGGTCTAAAGAATCAAAATTGAGAAAATTTATTCAAGAGACTATTGTGTCATCTACCAAGTCCAATTGGGGAAATATCTCATCCTAGGTACTAAAGCAGATGACTCCCAAAAACATAGAGACATAGGTGAGATTGTCTAGACTGATAATACATCAGACAAGACCCAAGTTGAATTTGTCCTATATCTATTTATGGGTTTATTTGCTTGTGACATTCATGGTTTGACTTACCTCAATCCTAAATAAGTAACTAACTATGTGTATGCACCTCGTATACTTTGATCTATTGAAAGCCCGAGTTCAATTGGTAATAGAGCCAAAAGTCAATATCTTGGGTGTACGACTTATGCATGACATTGGTTTACTTACAATAATAAAATTCATGGCCTAATAAATGGTTAATGATATCTTCTCTCCGACATTGCATGGTTGATGGAGAAGTAACATTGTCATGGGTCATTCGTCTAGGACGAATGATTTAATTACTATGTATTAGTAATTGGCTTTTTCATGAAGGAAGATGCAGTGTTCATCATGAGATAAAATAGGATCATATTAGGTGAACAGATTTAACCCAAGGAGATAAAAGATATCCTATTAGAGCAACATATATATAACAAGGTCATTAGACAAGCATAAATCGAGTTGCTTTCATAATGGTATAAAATAAGAGAGAATTTAGTTATGGTACTTCTAATGGATTGACTCTATGACTAAATAATATTGTAATTAATTGAGAAGAGTTAAGACTTAATTTTAAATTATTTGAGCACTAATTATATATGTGCAATTAGTCCTTCTACTAGCTCAACACAACCCTTTACAGATTGCATTTGAACTGATATGTCGAATGAATGAAAGCAACAAATAAAGAAACATATTGCATGTATCACTATCCGAAGTTAATGCATTTTCTCACGAGGAACGAAAGATAACTTAACGATTAATTTAATTTATTTAAATTATTAACTAACTTATTATAATTAAATAATTGAAGTTTCAAGTGGGAATTAAATTAATTAGTCATTGCAGTTTTATGAAATAAGACAATTTAGATTTATTTACTCTTAGATTCTAGTACGGTAAAATTGTCATGACTTTAACAGAATCAGAGTTGGGTTGAGAAATTAATTTAATTAAGTAAATTAATAAAAATTATTTTAATTTATTAAATAATAATCTCTTGGGGCAACAAAATTTGGTTATGAGATTCATAGAGTATATGAATTGGTTTAAAAATTAAATAACACATAATTCCTATTTTGATCTCAACATATACGGATGAGTGGCAACCCTAAAGTTCCTAGCCACCCACCCTATATAGTCTCCATGGGACATGGTGTTTTCTATTAAAATATTATTATTTTTTTATCTCTTGTTCAAGTAGAACTCTGATAAGCCATGAAAGTAACATATTTTTAATCACATTCTTGATGCGTTTTTTGGATGATTTATTATGTAAATTAGTGAATTTGATGCTCCTAATCCTTTAAATTCATGTTTCTATACTTAGGTGAGCACAGGGAAGTGGAATGAGCCAAAAACAAGCCAAAATCAGACAAAAAGAGTTATTTTTAAGATCCACACAAGCTAGGCATTTCCACACGGGCTAGCCACAAGCTCGCGTACCAGCCCGTGTCGATTTTGCACCTGCTTCCTAGATGCGCGAAAAAACACAATTTTTAGTCTTTCTGACCATTCTAATGTCTATAAATACCAATTAGAAGAATACCTAAGGGACCATGCAAAGAAGATCAAAGAAAAGAGTCGAAGAACAACATCGTAGCCAACTCAGAAGTGGATCTCCTTCAAGATTGAAGATCTCCTTTTAACTTCTTTAGAAGTTTTATTGAATTTCTTTATGTTTTGTCGTTTTTCTAACTGAGATGTTTTCGATCAGGATTATGAACTAATCCCCTAGATACTTAGGGGAGATGAAACTTTTGATGAATCCTATTATTTAATTTCTGTTTTACGCGATAAATACTTGATTCTTGTTCACAATTATGTATGCTTATTTCGTGTTTTAATATTTTTTGGATACTAATTCATGCTTAATGTGCTTACTTCAGTGGAGCAAAAGTCCCTGTTTGAGAGTAGATCTAGCATAATTGAGTGGAGTTTCATGCAATCTTAGAAACAGGATGACATAAATCTACCGGATTAGAGTCAAATCTAATAAGGGAATCCATAGATCGAGTTAATGCGACAATAGTGGTTTTAATTAGAAAGAGATTTCAATTAATCAACCTAGAGTCAGTTGTTCTTACTCTCGAAAGAGATATTAACATAATTTAGGGATTTCTACGGATCAAGACACAAGTGAATAAATCGTTTAATTTAGATTCGTAATAATAGGTGAACTTTAGGTGCATCTTTCCTGGGTATTGTCTATCTCATTGGTTATCTTTGATTATTTTCCTATCTCATTCTTTGTTGCATTCTTAGTTAGATTAGTTTAGTAATTTTAGATTAAAAACAATCACTCTAATTTGTTAGCTAAATAATAGAAAAATGGTAATTAATAGTACTTTTAGTCCTCGTGGATAAAATATTCCCTACTCACCATAACTACACTATTGGTCGATAGATGAGCTTGCCTTAGTCATATTTATAGTTAGTTTAGTGACAATCAAGTTTTTGCCACCGTTGCTAAAGACTAAAATATTAGGAACACTTGATTTTTATTAATTTAGCCATTTATTTTTATTGCATTTTATTTTTTCTTTTAGTTTAATTTTTACATTCTAATTTTTCTTTAATTTTTCTTCTAGCAAGTTCCTTTATTACTGTGGAGATGGGTGATAATTAGAATAATCAGCTACCTCCTGTAGTGGCAGCGAATCCTGTAGATCCTACTCTTGTTCCTTATACCATGTATGATTATGCCAAGCCCACTCTAACTAGGGCTGAACTGAGTATTGTGAGACCTATTATTATTGCAAATAATTTCAAACTAACACAGAACATTATTCAAATGATTCAACAGTTTGTTCAGTTCAATGGTTTGCAAGATGAATACCTATATACTCATTTGGCCAGCTTTTTGGAAATTTGCGATACTTTCAAAATTGCTGGCATCACTAATGATGCCATTCACCTACTATTATTCCATTTCTCATTGAGGAATAAAGCTAAGCAATGGTTGTACTCTTTACCACGGAGTTTCGTCACTACATAGGATCAAATGACCAAGAACTTTCTACTGAAGTACTTCCCTCCAGCTAAGGCAGCCAAGTTGAGGATCTACATCTCTTCCTTTGTGCAAGTCAATTTAGAGACATTATATGATGCATGGGAGAGGTATAAGGATTTATTGAGAAGATGCCCTCACCACGGTTTACCTCTATGGCTACAAGTTCAAACCTTTTACAGTGGTTTTAATCCCTTAACTAGGCAATTAATCGATGCATTAGCCGATGGAACTCTGAACAATAAAACACTCGAAGCGGCTTATGACTTTATTGAAGAAATGTCACTGAATAATCATCAGTGGCAAGTCATGAGGACGAAGCCGATAAAAATAGCTAGTGTTTTTAATTTAGATGCGATCACCATATTATCAAACTAGGTAGAAATATTAAATAGAAATTTTGATGATTTATATCTTTCTACGTAGGTAAATTAGTTAGTGCAATACAATGCAAATAGATGTGAAAATAAATAATCTAGAATATTTACCCTTCGGTTCTAGCACGAAGCATGTGCATATCAATTATACGGGTAATAATTCTAGAATTCAAAATAACCCTTATAGTAAAAACTATAATGCAGGTTGGAGAAACCACCCAAACTTCGCATGAGGTGATCACGGAAACTAAAGATCACAACCCCTTCTGAGCTTACAACAACCATATCAACCAGAGAAAAAGCCAACCTTGAAGAGATGTTAGTAAAATTTATTTTAGTGTCAGTGACTCATTTTCAAAACACCGAGACAACTTTGAAAAATCAGCAAGCATCAATTTTGAGGCTAAAAAATCAGGTTGAACAGCTTGCTGAACTGGTTTTAGAAAAGCAACAAGGTAGTTCAACCAGTAACACAGAACCTAACCCAAAAGAGCACGTGAAAGCAGTTACATTAAGGAATAGGAAAGTTTTGGCTGAACCTGAAAAGAATCTACAATAGGAAACTGATATGGCAAATGATGAGAGGGTAAAACCCAAAGAAATTTAGACACCAGTGGTTAAAGAATATAAACCACCGATCCTGTATCCGGCCAAGTTGAAGAAAGGCCGTATGGATGAACAATTTGGTAAATTTCTTAAACTTTTTTAAATAATTAAATATCAACTTACCTTTCATTGAAGCTATTTCACAGATGCCCACATATGAAAAATTTTCAAAAGAGCTATTAACAAATAAAAGTAAGTTTGAGGAACTATCCACTGTGGAACTCAACGAGGAATGTTCAGCTATCCTCCAAAATAAATTGCCAACTAAGCTGAAAGATCCAAGAAGTTTTACTATCCCCTATTTTATTGATAGTTTAAATATTGAGAAAATATTAGCTGATTTGGGTGTTAATAATAATTTGATGCCTTATAAAATGTTCAAATAACTTGGTCTTGGAGAACCTAAACCCTCTAGGATGAGTATTCAATTAGCCGATAGATCTGTTAAATATCCTAGGGGTATTATTGAAGATATACTTGTAAAGGTAGATAAATTCTATTCCCTATTGATTTTGTTGTGCTTGACAGGATGAGGGTAGTGAGGTACCTTTAATTTTAGGTCTCCCCTTTTTAGCCACCACTCAAGCTGTCATTGATGTATGTGATGGTAAACTTGTGCATAGGGTAGGTGATGAAGAGATTACTTTTAAAATCTATGATGCCATGCGATTCTGTAGAGAACAAGATGAATCCTGTTATTTTATTGACTTTATTGTCCTTGTTATTCAAGATTCATTACAAGAAATTATTCATGAGGACACATTGGAATTGAGTTCTATTCGAGGAGAGGAGGTAGATGACAATACTGCTATGATAAGTGAGACAAAAATTGATTTAGATTCTAATGAGTCTTCACTGAGATAGAATAATTATGAGGGCATTGAGGTAAACAATAAATTAAAATTAAAATTAAAACATTCCACTGAAGAACCTCCCAAATTGGAATTGAAGCAATTACCAATCACTTAGAGTATGCATTTCTTGGAAACAATTCTACTTTGCCAGTGATTATTGCTTCATATTTGAATCCAAATGAGAAAGATGAGTTATTGCAAGTATTAAAGGAACATAAAAGAGCCATAGCTTGGAAGACTTCCGACATTATAGGAATCAGTCCTTCTTTTTGCACAAATAAAATTTTAATGGAAGATGAGTATAAACCATGTGTGCAAGCTCAAAGAAGGTTAAATCCTAACATGAAGGAAGTTGTTAAAGCTGGGGTAATTAGACTTCTAGATGCTAGAGTTATTTATCTTATTTCTGATAGTACTTGGGTGAGTCCTATACAAGTTGCTCTTAAGAAAGGAGGCATGACTATTGTAGCCAACAAGAAAAATGAGTTGATTCCAACGAGAATAGTCACAAGATGGAGAGTTTGTATTGACTATAGAAAGTTGAATGACACCATAAGGAAAGACCATTTTACTCTACCATTCATAAATCAAATGTTGGAGAGATTATCTGGTCACATGTACTATTGTTTCCTAGATCGACTTTTTGGCTACTTCCAAATCCCGATAGTTCCCAAGGACCAAGAAAAAATGACATTTACATGTCCATATGATACGTTTGCTTACTGAAGAATGCCTTTTGGATTGTGTAATGCTCCTGCTACTTTCTAGCGTTGCATGTTAGCAATCTTTGATGAACCTATAAAAGACATTATGGAGGTATTTATGGATGAACTCTCAGTATTTGGTAATTCTTTCCACCTTTGTCTTAAAAATTTAAAACGATTTTTAATGAGATGTGAGGAAACAAACCTTGTACTTAATTGGGAAAAATGTCACTTCATGGTTCGAGAAAGGATTGTGTTGGGCCATAAAATTTCTAGTTGAGGTTGATAGAGCGAAAATTGAAACTATCGAAAAGTTACCTCCCCCTAGTTCAATTAAGGCTATTTGAAGCTTTTTAAGTCATGTTGGATTTTATAGAAGGTTTATAAAAGATTTCTCTAAAATAGCTAAGCCTTTAACTAATTTGCTAGAAAAAGATGTGACATTTATTTTTAATTAGGAATGCTTAGAAGTATTTAATACACTTAAGGAAAAATTAATTAATGCCCCGATAGTGGTTGCACCTTAGTGGAATTTACCCTTTGAACTGATGTGTTATGCAAGTGATTTTGCAGTTGGTGTAGTTCTTGGACAGCGAAGAGACAAGCATTTCCAACCAATCTATCATGGTAGGAAGATTTTGACAGATGCACAAGAAAATTACACTGCTACAGAAAAAGAATTGCTAGCTGTGGTTTTCGCATTCGATAAATTTAGACTATATTTGATATTGTCTAAAGTTGTTTACACTGACCATTCTGCTCTTTGCTATCTTCTAACTAAATTAGATACAAAACCTCGACTTATAAGGTGGATTTTATTATTGTAGGAGTTCGATTTGGAAATCTAAGATAAGAAGGGAGCTGAAAATCTTGCAGCAAATCACCTTTCACGACTAAAGAATCCCCATCTTAAGGAGCTTAATGAGAACGAGATAAATGACTCGTTTCCTAATGAACAACTCATGGTTATAACCAATTCTGAAGTTTATTGGTTTGTGGATATCGTGAATTACCTGGCTGCTAACATCCTACCAAAAGGGTTGACACATCACCAAAAGAAACAGTTCTTTGTCGATGTGAAAAATTATTTTTCGGAGGACCATTTTCTTTTTCGTGTATGTACAGATCAAGTAATTTGAAGGTGCATTTCAAAATCAGAAGCGAATAATATCTTGGAACATTATCACTCAGGACCAACAGGAGGACATTACAATGGAATTAGGACAGCACATAAAATGCTTGAATTAGGTTTTTATTGTCCCACATTGTTCAAGGATGCTAACATGTATGTTGCTTCTTGTGATAAATGCCAAAGAACTGGTAATATCTCTAAACGTGATGAAATGACTTAAACTTATATGCTCTCATGTGAAATTTTTAATGTTTGGAGCATTGATTTAATGGGCCCATTCCCTAGCTCTTTTGGTAATAAATACATTTCAGTAGCAATTGATTATATGTCAAAATGGGTAGAAGCTCAAGCTTTACCTAGTAATGATGCTAGAGTGGTAGTTCAATTTCTTAAGAAGCTTTTTTCTCGATTTGGAACACCTAGAGCGATTATTAGTGATAGAGGTACATATTTTTAAAATGCTCAATTTGATAAGGTCCTTAAGAAGTATAGGGTGCATCATAGAACAACTACCCCTTATCACCCTCAAACTAGTGGCAAGTTGATGTTACGAATCGAGAACTCAAATGCATCCTAGAAAAAACTATCGAGTCAAATAGAAAGGATTGGGCGATAAAAGTAGATGACGCTTTATGGTCGTATAGGACTGCGTATAAGACACCCATAGAACATCTCCTTACAGACTTGTATATGGAAAGAGTTGTCATTTACCACTTAAACTCGAACATAAGACATTTTGGGCAATAAAATTTCTAAACTATGACCTTAAACTTGTAGGTGAGAAAAGATTGACCAGCTAAACGAGTTAGATGAGTGGTGAGCTAATGCTTACGATAACTCGAGACTATATAAAGAAACAACAAAGAAACGCCATCACTCTCATTTGAAGCAGCCCAAACAGTTCACAGTTGGGGATCGTGTCCTTTTATACCTTTCAAAGCTTAAACTATTTCTTGGGAAACTGAAATCAAGATGGTTAGGTCCATTCGTGGTGCAAATTGTTTTCCCGTACAGTACGATAGAGGTAACACATCCGACATATGCCACATTTAAGGTAAACAGACATCAACTCAAATTTTATAGTGGTGTCGATTTTAGAAATGATAGAGAGGGACTTCGGTTCCGTGAACCACCGTGACCATGCAAATACAAGGTAAGTCGAGCTTAGACTCTAAATAAGTGCTTCTCTAGAGGCAACCTGAATGTTTAACTTTTTCTAATGTATTTAATTCCATTGCATGCTAATTTAAAATCCTAAAAAAAATGTGTTTCTGACCTACACGGCCTAGACACACGGGCATGTGGAACACATGCCCTGGACACATAGGCGTGTAATAGGCCGTGTGTGAAATGGAGTAATCGGTAGTGAGTTAGACGGTCTAGCCACACGAGTGTGTGGGATCTCATATCGGCGTGGGAGAAGCGAAGGAAAATACACATGGCCTGGAGACCTGATTGTGTGGAACACACGGCTTGGACACACGGGCGTGTCCTAGGCCGTGTGAAACTTGGAGCTAATTTTTTTCAATTTTAAATCAAGTCAGAGAGTTATAAAGGCAAGGCACATGACCGTGTGAGATACATGATCGAGCCACACGGCCGTGTGGGAGTCCACACGGGCGTGGGAGAAGACAAAGAGATCACACACGGCCTGGACACACGGGTGTGTCCATGGCCGTGTGAAAACTGGGTTAATTTTTGAATTGCACACAGGCTGAAAATACTCCACAAGGCCGTGTCACACGGCCCTGTGGCCCAAACCCTAGAATTCTTTTCTCAATTTGTCTTTTTCTTCTTTCGCAACCAAGCCACCCTTTTATTTTATTATTATTTGTTATATTTTTTTTACTAATTTTTTTAAAAATTATTTATTTATTATTCTTATACTTAGATTTTAAATTTCTTTTAATTTTTCTTGGATTTCTATTATTTTTAGTATTTTTTTTATTTGCATTGAGTTTATTATTATTATTTTTTCGTTTTATTTTTTATTTTATTTTTTAATTTTTATGGTTGTTTCTAATTAAGTTATAACCCCTTAGTCTTCTCTATTTTTTGTGTTTGTTTTCTTACTAGTTTGCTCGGAATCATGCTCTACATTTATATTTGACTACAATTCTACTTTTCACTATTTTGGGGGTTTCATCCAATATTCGAGGCAGTTTCAGTTTTCTCCCTCTCTTATGATATGTTGTTTATACCGTGATTATATCTTTTTGTACATTGAGGGCAATGTACATCTTAACTGTGGGGAGGTTATTTCTTTATTTAGTAGAAAATCTCTTAATTATGTCTTGTGTTCAAGTATTTTTTTCGTACTTCTATTGAATGAATTTTTATCAATTTGTGATTTTTATTGATGTGTTTTAGATTAAATTCATAGATATTTGTGCATTGGTTGTTTCAATCTTTAAGACATGAAAAAATCAAGCATGATAAGTTTATTTTTAGAATTAAAAATTTTAGGTTGTTTATCTGAATTGAGGTATTACCTTAAAATTTTAAATTTACAAGTTTGACATCAAAAACCATAGATTATTGTGAGATTTTGAGCCTTTAGAGCATACATTTTTCTTGATCATTTTATTATTGGTTATGAGTGTGTCAACTTGATTTGTTATTCTAGAACTTGCTTCGATTATGCATGTCGAGACCACACCTTTGATTTGATATACTAAGATGATAAAGGCATTTAGGTTTTAACTCATTTATCCCATAAAAAGCCTACATTGTTAATTAACCCTTAGTGAACCACGTTGAACCTAACACACCGTTTCTTAATTTCTCCATTAATTTTAACCCATAACTCAATTTTTTTATTCATTGAGGATTTTCCTTGTTTTATCGAGATTTGATTTGGTTAGTTGCCTAACTGTGCTCTTTGGTTTGATTTGCTTAATTATCTATTATTGTAAAAAAAAGAAAAAAAAGAAAAGGAAAATTGAAAAAATATTGATTATTATTTAGTTCTATGATTGAACTTGAACAGTTAAATTAATATTTTAAGAAGAAGCTCATTTTCTTATTCTTGAATAGTTTTTAATTTATTCATTTGCTTTTAATTCAACATTTGTTTAATTTTCTAGTTTGGTAATTTATCAATTCAATATCGATTTTAACCAACTTTTTCAACATTTCTCTACACCCTTAACCTAAGCCCCATTACAACCTCTTAAAGACCTTTTGATTTGTGTATCATATCATTTTATAATGGTGGAGATTTGATTTTTATGCAAGCCTATGGTGATGACTTTTCTTGTTTGACTATTGAGTGCTTATTCTTGAGCCTTAAACACTTCGAGTGATTTGAGTGAACCTTTAGTGAGGATGTCGATTCTTGTCGATTTTGAATTAAATGTAATTACTTACATAAGGGGAAATACTTATGTTTTCATGCTTTAAAAATGTTTTACTTGGACTGTTTGAATCTTTAGTACTCTTTTAGTTGAATTATCAATGTATGATTATTTGTGAATTATGTCAAAAAATTATTGATGACAATTATAAGTTGAGAAAGATTAGTTTTAATTGTGAGTTGAGAATTTTGCTTGAGGACAAGCAAACGCTTAAGTGTAGGGATATTTGATAAGCCATAAAAGTAACATTTTTTTAACCCCATTCTTGATGTGTTTTTGGATGATTTATTATGTAAATTAGTGAATTTGATGCTCCTAATCCTTTAAATTCATTTTTTTATACTTAGGTGAGCATAGAGGAGTGAAAGGAGTGAAAAACAAGCCAAAATCGAACAAAAATAGCTATTTTCAGGATCCACACTGGCTGGGCATTTCCACACGAGCTAGGCACAAGCCCTTGTGGCTCACATGGGCTGGCCACATGCCCATGTGCTAGCCTGTGTTGATTTCGCAATCTACTTCCCAGAAATGCGAAAAGAACCAATTTTTAGGCTTTCTAAGCATTCTAAAGTCTATAAATACCAATTAGAAGAAGACCTAAGGGGCCACACAGAGAATATCAAAGAAAAGACTCGAAAAACACCATCGAAGCCAACTCAGAAACAGATCTCCTTCAAGATTGAAGGTCTCCTTTTAACTTCTTTAGAAGTTTTATTGAATTTCTTTATGTCTTGTGGTTTTTCTAACTTTGAGATGATTTCATTCAAGATTATGGACTAATCCTCTAGATACCTAGGGGAGATGAAACCTTTAATGAATCCTATTGTTTAATTTCTGTTTTACGTGATTAATACTTGATTCTTGTTCTCAACTATGTATGTTTATTTTGTGTTTTAATATTTTTGGGATATTAATTCATGTTTAATGTGCTTATTTCAGCAGAGCAAAAGTCCGTATTTGAGAGTAGGTCTAGCATAATTGAGTGGAGTTGCAAGCATTCCTAGAAATAGGATGACATAAATCTACCGGATTAGAGTCAATCCTAATAGGGGAATCCATAGATCGAGTTAATACGACAATAGGAGTTTTAATTAGAAAGAGATTTCAATTAATCAACCTAGAGTCAGTTGTTCTTACTCTCGAAAGAGATATTAACATAATTTAGGGATTTCTATGGATCAAGAAACAAGTGAATAAATCGTTTAATTCAGATTCATAATAATAGGTGAAGTTTAAGTGTATTCTTTCCTGGGTATTGTCTATCTCATTGGTTATCTTCGATTATTTTCCTATTCCATTCTCTATTGCATTCTTAGTTAGATTAGTTTAGTAATTTTAGATTAAAAGCAATCACTCTAATTTGTCGACTAAATAATAGAAAAACGGTAATTACTAGTACTTTTAGTCATTGTGGATACGATATTCCCTACTCACGATAACTATACTATTGTTCAATAAGTGCATTTGCCTTAGTCATATTTATAGTTAGTTTAGTGACCGTCAAACTTTTATGATTTTTTTCCATAGATAGGGACTACTTGATAGGGACTACTTGATAAACCAAATATATATCTTCCTCAACGTAGTTATTTTGTCAAATTATAATTAAATTTATTTTCCAAATAAATTATGTTTTTCATGGGAAATCGATTTAGGTTTCTACGCTATTGGAAAATTAAAAAATTTTCATTGTATGATTGATTCGTGATATTAGAGCCCACTCTCTATGAAAAATGAGAATTTGAGAATAGGTAAGTAGATCTGATCGTATTAGTTGAAAACTGAGAAATGTCCAGTCTGCCTAGTCAAAAACATGAGTAATAAATTTGGTAAAATTTATTGCTACAAAGATCTAATTTTAGAAAATTTCTGCTAACAACAAAATTTTTTTCTAAACCAATTTTTTTCCAACATTTTAAGAGTTAAGAATTCTGCCATGGTTGGGATGGTCGTACAGTGGACTCAGAGAATGTGATTATTAGAGCCCTCCACTCTTCATTACATAGTATTCCTCTTATGCTGACCAGAATAGGATACCCAAAGCCAAACATTCCAACATCAAATTTCAACCATCATGTAATGGGTGTTGTCCAACAAAAACAGCAAGTCGGTTGACTTCATTGCTTAAGTGAGTTGAAATAGTTTTGGAAGGACATGATGCACTCTAATGGAGGAGAAAGGATTGTAAGAAATTGTGATTCCACGTTATCCCTATCCTTTTCTAATATGAGAATGACAAATCAGAATTTTCATTTTAATTTTTAGCTTTTTCTCCTGAAAAAAATTCAAATCCAACTAAAAATGCTAAAGTTCAGGAGGAAAAATCTAATTTGTCATTCTCCTATTGGAAAGGGATAGGGATGACGTGGAATCACAGTTTCATACAATCCCTTTTCCTGATGGAGAAATTACTTTGAGGAATTTAGCATCAAGCCACCAAGTAATTCTCATTTTTACTATTACATTAATCTACAAAAGATCAATAATTTTACCATTGCAAGTGACATAATTTCTATGTAGCTACCTAGTTCATGAAATTGCAAAGAATATTGTACAAAATAATATACAGTTATTGTTTTCTTTGAACGGATTATAAATAAAGATTTAAATAACATTACATTAATTCATCCTTTTAACTTTTACCCCTTTAAAGAAGAGGAACAGAATTTATCCCAATTGAATTAAAATTAAGGTGAAGGTTACAATCATATCTATATCGAACGAATGACACGTTCTTAAATCTGAAACATATACTCATTATTCTAGACAAAGTATGACACAAAGAGAAAGAAAGATTTGAATTAACTTCACCGAATCACCCATAACTTTTTTTCACTTTTCTCAAGAAAACCAGAATTAATAATGGGAACATCAATTGTCCCATTATCCAACACATGAAATGTTCTGTAACACCCCAAACCCAGTCTAGACGTTATGGCTAAATCTGACGTGTCACATCGAAGTATTTTTTGAAAATTGATCCTTTCGGTAAAAATTCGTTGCTGAATTTAAATCCTTTTTTTGGTAATTAACAAAAGTTCTCGTCAAAATGTTTACCTTATTAACCATCAGTGTTTTATTAAATTGATTTAAAAATGTGAAAGCTTTTTAAGTCGATGAAATTTAAAACGCGTGTTTTAGAATACAATAATTGTTTTAAAAATCTCGTCTTTACTTAGACTAGTAGTTTAAAAATATATAATCCAAAGCCCAATTACAAAATTAAAACCCATGAACAGCCTTATTACAAGATTAAAAACCCAAAAGTGAAAACCAAATTAAATAAAGTCAAATGCAAGACACAGCAGTCGTGTGGCCACCTCCAAGTCCCTCGCAGGACCAAATCGTCTAAGGCTGGGGATTACCTATACAGTTGAAAAGAAAGGGTGAGTTTATGAAAATTCAGTATGTAGCACCCTATCAGTCAAACATTAACAGTGCATGTAGTAACCTTCTGGGCCTGAGCCCTATTCAGTATTAGTACAGTTTGGGCCTTAGCCCTATATAGTAACAGTGTGGGCCTAAGCCCAATACAGTGTCAGTATAGTGTAATGCAATCATGCATCCTACCCAAATCCAGCCAGCACACCACCCGTAGCAACCAACACACCATGTGGGGATATATATCAACCCACCCACCCAGCACACCATTATCGAAGCAAAACTGCCAGTAATAATAATGCAGCATAGCTGCCAGAAACAGTAAACTTGGCAAAGCCACCAGTAACAGTGAATGTGACATGGTCACCAGTACAGTACTTCCTCCATACTAAAATCCCAACCCCATGCAGAATGTCATGTCATAAATATTACGTGTATGCAAGTCATACTCAGTAAAATCATATATGTAAATCATAAACACATCAGTCATATGGAACACAAGGGCATAATCGTCATTTTACCATACAGGGGTATTATAGTCATTTTACCCTACAGAGGCATTATGGTCATTTTACCTATTTTGGGGTTTCAGCTCAGATAACGACCTCTCCGAAAGTCTTCAGTCATTTTGAGCGACATAGATAACCTAAATGATCATATCAGTGTAAATGGGCCCAAGGCCCATTACTAGACCCAAGTGGGCCCACATGCTTGTGGGGCCCATTTAGCCGAAATTCAGCTACGACTATGTGACCTACATATCCCTATCCAATATTTATCACTTACTGCGAATTAAATCTGTATGGGACCCACGAGCCTATTGGGCCCACACAGCCCATTTCGGCCTAACGTGGCCCATAACGACCCAAGTGCACGGAAACTCTCGTGGTGGCTTTTGTAGTCTATCGCCCATAATTTGTGGGCTCGGTTTACCCCACGAGCGATCGCACGCTCGTGAGGTCTTAAATGCCGAAGCTTTGGCACTTCGATTTTTTAGATTTTGTCGATCTACAATAAGGAAGGGTGTGGTTACACACCTTTTTGCACGATCAAGTGAACCACTCTCGAGCCCAAAGCCTACATTCCAATTAGTTTTTCAATCGATTGAATTCACAAAACTTAATCCCAAATCGCCACCCACTACTCACCTTGAATGAACGATAATGGCTTATTCCTTTTTAATCACTTACTCAACTGATCGAACGTTTCTTGCCAATTAACTGCATAAACCAAAGATCCTATTAGATAGAATCAATTGCATATGTGGCTTAAATCCACAAATATCATTTACAGAAGCACATGGATATTCGACCTTTGCCCAGAAAGAAAGAAGGTAATGCATTTACCTTTATTGGGAAAAATGAGAGGATAAGGTTTTAATCGATTCCAAAACACTTACACTGCTTTACTCCACTGAAATCCCCAGAACCGATCACATATTACAACATGAAGAAAAATGAGAAGCGTAGTCAGAAAACATAACAAGGAAACATTCAGCTTCCAAAAAGATTCAAAAGAACAGATGTAACCATATATTGGAACGATCGAGAAATAAGAGAGAGAACATACGAGTGCCTATCGATTCGTCAAAACTCTTGCGAGACCAAAACCACAACACCAACAGTAGGCACAAAAGAAATCGGCCCACACCAAAAAGTAGGGAAAAATCGAAAGAAGATGAAGAAAAGAAAGAGGGACAAATAGCTAGGAGAAAAATCGAAGGAAAAATGATAATGGGGAAGAAAGAAACTATATTCGGCCAACATGAACAAAGAAGGTGAGTGAGACAAGAGGAGAAGAATAAATTCTGCAGAGGGAATTATGGAAAAGAGAAAAGAAAAGCTTCGGAGAAGATAGCCAAATTTTGGCAATTGGCCCTTAGGAAAAGAACCCGAATGGTCAATACGTAACTCGACTATCAAAGGAGTACGAAACCAAAAGAGAGAAAAGGAGTAGCTACCAAAACCCAATGAACTAGACCAATTTGGCACTAAGTTGGTACCCAAAGAATCCCAAATTTGGCCAACTCCACCCCTTGTCAAACTCCATGATTTTCTTCACCAAAATCTCCTCAATATCCATAACAACCATCATCCAAACCCTTGATTCTCTCCCTTTGACCAAGTCCACAATGACCTCAGCAGAATTTCAATCCAACACTACCTCTCTCACCTCATGGCAATAAAATAAATACACCTTGTATGCCATTCAAACCCAAGTTCTCCCAGTTACCAAGTCACGCCACTTGCCACCAAGCCACAAGGCTTTTTGTGACAAAAACCCCTCACATTTAAACACATATTGGAATGATATAAGCAATTGATGGTCACTAAACTAACTATAAATACGAAAAAGGCAAGTGCACCTACCGAAAAATAGTATAGCTATGGTGAGTAGGGAATATTGTATCCATGAGTACTAAAAGTACTAGTTATTATCATCTTCTAATTATTTAGCTGACAATGGAAGTGGTTATTTTTAATTTAAAATTACTAAACTAATTTATCTAATAACGCAACAGAGAATGAAATAGGAAAATAATTAAAGATAACCAATAAGATAGAAAATACCCAGGAAAGAATCCACGTAGACTTCACCTATTATTATGAATGTGAATTAAACGATTTATTCACTTCTTACTTGTTTCGTAGAAATCCGTAAATTATGTTAATATCTCTTTTGAGAGTAAGAACAACTGACTCTAGGTTGATTAATTGATATCTCTTTGTAATTAAAACCCCTATTGACACATTAACTCGATCTATAGATTCCACTATTAGATTTGACTTTAATCTGGTAGATTTATGTCGTCCTATTTTTAGGATTGCATACAACTCCACTCCTACTCTTAAATAGGGCCTTTTGATCCACTCAAATAAGCACATTAAACATGAATTAATATTCCAAAAATATTAAAACAAGAAATAAGCATAAATAATTGAGAACGAGATCAAGTATTTATCGTGTAAATCAAAAATCAAATAATAAGATCCATCATTGGTTTCATCCTTGTTAGGTATCTAAGGAATTCAGTTCATAATCCTGAATAGAAACATTTCAAAGTTAGGATAACCACAAGAAATTAAGAAACTCAATAAAACTTCGAGAGAAATTAAACAGAGATCTTTGATCTTAAGGGAGATCCGCTTCTGAGTTGATTCTGATGGAGTTCCTCGAGTGCTTTCTTTGACCTTCTCTCATTGCCCCCTTAGGTCTTCTTCTAATTGGTATCTATAGACTTTAAAATGCTCAAAAAGTCTAAAAATTGGGTTTTTCTATGTATTTGGGAAGCAGGGTGCAAAATCGACACGGGTTGGCACATAGGCGTGTGGACAGCCCGTGTGGTTTACACGGTCATGTGGCCAGCCCGTGTAGAAATATGTTCAGGCCTTGTGGATCGTGAGAATAGCTCTTTTATCTGATATTGGCTTGTTTTTCGTTCCTTTTTCTCCCAAATGCTCTCCTAAGTATAAAAACATGAATTCAAAGGATTAGAAGCATTAAATTCACTAATTTGCATAATTAATCATCCAAAAATAAGAATGGGATTAAAATATGTTACTTTTATAGCTTATCAAATATCCCCACACTTAAGCATTTGCTAGTCCTCAAATAAAATCCTCAATTCACATTAAAATTAATCTTTCTTAACTTGTAATTCTCATCAATAATGTCTCAAAATAATTCATAAATAATCATGCGTTGCCAATTCAACTAAAGGAGCACTAAAGTCTCAAACAATCCAAGCTAATATTTTTAAACACGAAAACATAGGTATCTCCCCTTATCTAAGTAATTACCTTTAATTCAAAATCGATAAGAATCAACATCCTCACTAAATATTCATTGAAATCACTCAAAGTGTTTAAGGTCCAAGAATAAGCACTCAATAGTCAAACAAAAAAATTCATTACCATAGGCTTGCATGAAAATCAAATCTTCACCACTATAAAGTGATATGATACATAAATCAAAAGGTCTTTAAGAGGTTGTAATGGGGTTTAGGTTAAGGGTGTAGATAAAGGTTAGAAAAATTGGTTATAATTGAGATTAAATTGATAAATTGTCAAACTAGAAAAATTAAACAAGTGCTGAATTAAAAACAATTACATCAATTGAGAACTTATTCAAGAATAAAAACGAGTCTCTTCTCAAAATATGAATTTAACTATTCAAGTTCTGTAACACCCCTCACCCATATTCAACGCCGAAATAGGGTTACGAGCATTACTGGACTTATAACACAAATAAACATACATATTTCAATTTCATGTAATCATCATTCAACATCAATCATATTATCCCTAATATGAGCCTACGAGGCCAAAAATAGGCATTCGGGGTGGTTCGAGACTAAACCAATAATTTATGAAATTTCTAGGAAACTTAGAAAATTTTGCAAAATACAGGGGACATATTCCCGTGTCACAGGCCATGTGGCCATTCGAAATGGGACCACATGGTCGTGTCCCAGCTCGTGTCTGACCTAGTGTAACTCCCTGACTTAGGTCACACCACCAACCACACGCTTGTGTAACCAGCTCGTATGCCCTTTCGACATGCCCTTACACACTCGTGTTCCAGGCCGTGTGCTAGGTCGTGCCAAACCTGTAGGGTATACTGACTTATGCCACATGGCCAAGTCACACGCTCGTGTGCTAAGCCGTGTGGAGCATACTGACTTGATTTTTAATTCAACACCAGGGAACACCCGGCTATGTAATTTGACCGTGAGCCACACACGGTTGAGACACACGCTTGTATCTCTACCCGTGTGGACAAAAATAGGCTATTTACCAAGCCATTTTGCCACTCAAACTTGCTTACACCTATATCAACCCAATTGGCACCAAAACATGTCATATAATAGGCATTCCAAAACAACTCTTATCAAGCTTAATTCATGATAATCTCATACCATTAACCACAATATACACAAGTATCAAATTTGACAATCTTATTCATGCTAACTCACAATCACAAATCACTTAAATGGAATCTTACAATTATGCATCATTTTGCCTAAACAAATAAGAATACTAATTCTCAAATATCAACCATTTAACATCCACAATACCTATAATCAACAAGTATTATACATCCATCAACAAACTCACAACACAAGCCATATGCACATATATATTTTCACAACCAAACCAACCAAATTAAGCCAACCCTTATGGTTATATACAAAACAAACTTTTAATATTTATAAGCCATTTCAAATTACTAAATTCATTAACAACACATATACCAACATGACCAAAGTCCCTATACATTCCATATACTCAAAATACTTAAGTTCAAAAGTACCAAAGTGATTGTTGGATAGTGTGATGAAGTCTCCGACGATTCCTAAATCCGAGTTAGCTTTGATTTCATTATAAAACATGGAAAAATAAAAAAAGTAAGCTATAAAGCTTAGTAAGTTCATATAGCAATAAAATTACTTACCAAATTTGCACAAATTAAGCAATTAAAACATATCATAACATATCTTAGTTTGAACCATCAACCTACCACAATTTCCATTCCCAAAATTAGATATAAATTTCACAAGTTTCTTCAATTCAATGCTTGTATAGTTTATGTACATACCTATACCACCTCAAATCAACATTTACACAACCACATCTCTAATATACCTATTGAACCGTTTGGAATACTATCGGATACTCAAGAATCTCGCACCCTAAGTGTCACACATATTTATAACCGAAGCTATCTCAGTCTCATATCACATATAATGCTCACTTTCGAGCTATCAACGAGTCTGCTCACACAAGCTGATGGTCATGACGGAGCTACACGGTGCTGCTCACACAAGCTAACTAGTATCTGAAACACATGCCAACTCAACCACCGGTAGGACGTACAGACCAGCACCCAAATCACATAATCCCCAATGACGTCATTTGTATCCTAATCTATTCCTAAGGTTCAACTGGGATTTCTCACTTGTTGAATCGTCGTTGAATTTTTCTGCAGTGTCGTATTCTTAATTTATGCAATATCAAAGCATTTAAAACACAAATATAATAATGTTTATTACATACGAACTTACCTCGAATGCAAAAACAATGAAATAAGTTGATTAGTCCAAAACCTTGTTCTTTCCCTGATCTAAATCCGTATTTCACTTTTCTTGATCTAAATGTAATCAAAATTAAGTTATTTAATTATCACTCTATTCAATTTAGCCCAAAATACACATTTTAGCAACTTTACACTTTTTCCCCTAATATTTCAACATTTTTACAATTTAGTCCTTATCTCATAAAATTACAAATTTATGTAGTTCAACCTAAACCCATGCTAGCTGAATTTCAATTAGGTCCCTAACAGCCCATATTTTTCATTTATTTCACAAATTAACCATGAATTTTACACAGACAATTTAATCTCTATTTGGACATTTTACTAAAAATGACTTTACAAATGTTGTTTATCTAACAACAAGCATGTATTTTCTGTGACAGCCCTAATGTGACCCTAGTCGGAAAGTGGTTTCGGGACCACAAGACCGAGTCGTAAAATAATTAATTGCTATATTCTATGCTTATTATGTGTGAACATGAGTATGTGGAAGTTTCATTCCCTAATTTTATCAATTGCATGAGAAATTGTTAATAGGGATCGATTTGAGACATGGTGAAAATATGATAGTCCAATTTAAAATGGTCTATTAGTGCATGTACCAAAAAGAGTGGACTTGCATGTCAAATAGACCATTTTTGATTGTGAATGGCCGGCCAACATACGCATGCATTATGGTGTTCCCTTGTCTTCATTTTTTTATATTTGGTGGGAATTATGTATAATAAATTTATATTAGTAAGTGGTGATAAAAACAAAGTTCCATCATCTTTTCTATCATCTTGCCGAAACCATAAGGAAAAGAAAAGAAAAATGGAAGCTAGGACATTCGGCCAAGTGAGTTTATAGATTAAGGTATGATATCATGTGGTTCTTTTGGCATTTTTTTTGTGAAGTTGAGTTGTTTTGATGCTCATAACATGACCCATGCGTTGATTTTTGAGTTGTGTTGCAAGAAACCTTTGGTTATGTTCTTATATGCCAAATTGATGATGTTTTGTAGTATGTGATTTGAAATGGTTATAGATGAATATGAACTAAGAAACATGTATTATTGAGTAAGTAGAAGATAGAATGGGGTTTAAATGGGAGGTTCATTTGATTTATTTTTGTCCTTGTATAAAAAGTGGTTCTTTGTTAAGGCCGAATGAGTCATGCTAGATTAGTTGAAAAGAATGTTCATGTTATGAGGTAATTTGAATAATTGACCGAAACATGGAAGGAAGGGCAAGATTTATAAATTATGTTTGAGGGTGAAAGGAATAATGAAAGTTGTATTAAGTTTAATGTGCATACTTTAGTCTAAGTGTTGAGGAGTATTCGGCTAAGATAGTTGAAATGTGGGTGTTGCCGATTTTTAAATTTAGATTATGGGAGTGGCTATAACGGGCATTAAGATGTTGAACTTAAGAAATTAGAAGTAAATGAACTTGATAGTATTTAAGAGATAGAGGTGATAGATTAATGTTGCACATTCGGCTATGGTTAGGCATGTTGATGATCTTATCTTGATTTAGATAATTAGGCATAAAAGGGTGGTAAAGGGGATGAAATTGTCGAATGATTAGTTGGGTAACAAAAGAAGCATTCGGCCATCACTTGAGAGCTTGTGTGATGTTGGGTTTAAAATTAGCAAAGGTAACTTACCTAATGCATGTGCATGTGTGATTAGATTTTTGATGATATGGTAGTTGCATGAGGTTATTAGCCGAATATACTAACATACATATACATGTGAAATTGGATTGTAAATATTTAGCAAGGTGGTTAAACTAGTTAAATTATTGATTAAGCTCAAGGAGTTAAAGGAGGTGAATCGAGCAAAGGCAAAGAAAAGGTCATCGAGTAGCCGAGTTGGAACCGTCTTACCCAACACGAGGTAAGTCATTAAGCATATAGTTGGTATTAATTCAAATGGTCATAACGTTTATGTAATGATGCTGAATGGAATGAATAAATATATATATGCATGTACGTATGTGATGATGAAAGTGTTGAATGAAAAGAAAAGAGGTGAGATGTATTGAGTTGTTGATCTCGGCACTAAATGTGCGAGTATAAACATTTATGACCATGAGATTGGCACTACGTGTGCGGGTTTAAATTGTGCACCACTAAGTGTGCGAATTGACTATGTAGCACTAAGTGTGCGAGTTTGACTATGTAGCACTAAGTGTGCGAGTTTGACTATGTAGCACTAAGTGTGCGAGTTGACTATGTAGCACTAAGTGTGCGAGTTTGATTATGTAGCACTAAGTGTGCGAGTTGATTGTATAGCACTGAGTGTGCGGACTTAATATATATTCTTGAATCATTATGGACACTAAGTGTGCGAAGCTATTGAGTCGATCACGGACAGCGGATCGGGTAAGTGTCTTGAGTTCATGGCTAATAGGTGCTATGTCTATACTTGGTGTTGAGCTTGGTAAGTTTGAACCTATGTGACAAATATACTTGAAGTCACGTACATGAAATTTATCGTAGAATGGGTGAAAGGCCGTTTAGTTGTATGTTTGTAACGAAAATAAGATGATTTATGAAAATGCCTCGAATATCCTATTGATGAGTATGTGGATTGTGAATGCATAAATTGGTATGAAATTAAACCGATAGGTCGGAGGAACTATGGTATGGTTCGGAATGGATGGAGTAATTAGCCTCGTTCCATTTTGTTTTCTCTTGTGATAATGTTATTGATGGATGGTAGTGCATAGCTTATGACTTACTGAGTTATAAACTCACTCGGTGTTTCCTTGTCACCTATTCTAGGTTTCTTGGACACATCTCTTTTTGCGTGGTCGGGCCGTCATCGAAGTCATCACACCGGATAGCAA
The DNA here is from genome assembly GCF_007990345.1 of Gossypium hirsutum. Taxonomy (NCBI): domain Eukaryota; kingdom Viridiplantae; phylum Streptophyta; class Magnoliopsida; order Malvales; family Malvaceae; genus Gossypium; species Gossypium hirsutum. The sequence goes on along the minus strand of NC_053431.1, from coordinate 80,489,155 downwards.
GTTTTGGTATTTTCTTCTTAGTCGGCTTAGGAGAACATTTCGGCATGTATAGGCTATTATGTTGTGTTTGAACTTTGGTATGTAAACTTTAAGCCATGCGAAAATGGCATGAATGTTCGATTGAGTTGGATCAAGGAGTAGGCATGAAATGGACCTAGTTACTTTCGTAACAGATGCTGGCAGCAGCAGTGACATGAGATTGAAAAATCACTAAAAAAATAGTAGGAGTGGAATTTATTGATGAATAAATTATGTATTCGAAGCTCGATGAGTCTATTTTCATATAGAAGCAACGAAAAGATCATATGGACAGTATGTTAAGAGATATTCAGGTTCTCGTGAGACAGGGCCAGAACGGTTTCTGGATTCCCTGTTCCAACTTTGGAAATTCATTATAAATCAACCAGAGATAATTAGGAGTCATACCATATACGTATAGATTCCTCTCTGAGTCTAGTTTCTATAGAAACAAACGGCATCAGTATTGAAACTCTGTGCAGGGAGATATTCAAGTTGTATTGCACAAAGGTCAGTGTAGTCAATCCCTGTAACATGGGAGACTTTGACTAATAAACTGTACTAATTGGTCAGACCAAAAATTCTAGAAAAAAATTTGTAGATGGGTATATGAGTGTATTTTCAGGGAAAATTTACGGAACTGGATTTTGAGTTTCAGAACTCGAGATATGATTTTTTTAGCGACTAGTACGCAGACTGGCAGCTTGTCTGGAAAATTTTTTTTTAAGTGGGTTGAAGTCTGTTAACACCTCGTGTTCGACTCCGGCGACGGCCTCGGGTTCGGGGTGTTACATTTTCTATCATTAAACATCAAAACCTACATAGATTCATCAATGGAAAAACCCTAAACCTCTAACAGTTTTGTAAAATAGTCCCTGGGATAGCTAGTCTAAGCTGCAACGATCTCAAAAACATAGAAATCATTAAAAACGGGACAAAAATCGTACCTAAATGAGCATGAGAAGCTTGGCCGAATTTAAACCTAACAATGGCTTCTTCTGTGACAGCCCAAAGTTGACCCTAGTCGGGAAGTGGTTTCGGGACCGCTAAACCGAGTCACCGAAATGTTTGAATGTGATACTTATTGTGTAGAATATGTAATTATGAATGTGTGAAAATTTCAAGCTTCAATTGGGTTGATTTCATGTGAATTTAGTCAATAGGACTTATGTGAGAAAATTCTAAAATGTGATAGGTCAATGTGTGAGGACCTACTAGTGCATGTGGACAAAGGGGGGGACTTGCATGTCAAATTCCCCCCCTAATGAGTAGTGGCCGGCCATGACAAGGAAGGATGGGCAAAACATGTCATGAAACATGTTTTGTTAGTGGAAGAATAAAATAAGGAGTATGGGTAATAAAGAAATGGAAAACAAAAGAAAAAAAATGTGTGTGTGGTGTTTGTCCCCCCATTGCCGTGAGCTCAAGAGAAGAAAGGAGAAAAGTTTGTGTTCATCCTTTCTCACCTCCATTTTAGCCTAAATTAGAAAGAAAAACAAAGAAAAAAATTTCTCATCCTTTGGTTCATCCTTGGCCAAAAATTTTAAGGAGGAAAGAAGAAGAAAGGTGAAGAGATTCGGCCATGCATGTAGCTAGGCCAAGGTATGTTTAATGATGTTCCATGAGATGCATGCATGTTTTAGTTGTTAGCTTGAGTTCTACCTAGCCCATGGTCTAAATCTTGCTATGTGATGGAAATGGCACTTGACCATGGATGCATCATTCTTGGTTGGTGTTTGATGTTGTGGTGATGAGGCATGAGGATAAGTTAAGATTCGGCCTAGGTGGAGGTTGTGTTAATGCCATTGCATGCAAAATATTAAGCTTGTTAATGATGCATGTGATGATGGCTTGATGATTCTTGAACCTCCTTTTTAGCATTTTTGTGTGAGCACATATGTGCATTGGTTGCTAAAGGGAGAAGAATCGGCTAGCAAGATGTGTGCTAAGGCCGAATGTAACTTTGCATGTTGATGAGCAATGCATGTGTTAAATCGATGAAAAGGGGGAGGATGCTTTACTAGTGTGTATATGTGTGTATTAAGTGTTGAAATCGACCCCAAAAATGGACATGCATATTCGGCCAAGGGGAAAGAAATTAGCTAATATGTTGTGTTGATGCATGATTTTTGCATGTATGAGACTTTAATGTCTAATGTATAAATATGGGCTAAGTGCCTTGTGTTCATCTTTTGATGCCTAAAATGATGAAATCAATTTATTTGTTTGATTAAGCTCAAGAGCAAAGGGGAAATAAAACCGATAAAGGGAAGGAAAAAGTGGTTGAATAGCTAGCGGAATCGTTCGACAACACCCGAGGTAAGTTCTTGAGTAAGAGATCTTAAATTTCGATGTGATTAAATCATGCTCTATGTGTGGCTATTGAGCCGAATGTGCAAGGACAATATGTGCCTTGTGTTTGAGTTTCGTAAACGAAAATGAAATATGAATGTGCTATGAATTATTGTTAGATGTGCATGATTAATTGAATGCTGTCCGGGCTAAGTCCCGAAGGCTTTGTGCTAAGTGAATATATCCGGATTAAGATCCGAAGGCCTTTGTGCGAGATACTAAATCAGGGTTAAGTCCCGAAGGCATTCGTGCGAGTTATTAAATCCGGGTTAAGTCCCGAAGGCATTCGTGCGAGTTATTAAATCCGGGTTAAGTCCCGAAGGCATTCGTGCGAGTTGTTAAATCCGGGTTAAGTCCCGAAGGCATTCGTGCGAGTTGTTAAATCCGGGTTATGTCCCGAAGGCATTGTGTGAGTTACTAAAACCGGGCTATGTCCCGAAGGCATTTGAACGAGGAGCTATATCCGGTTAAATCCCGAAGGTACGTGATTTGGTAATGAATGAGCTTGCTGTAAAATTCCAGCGAATACTCGAAAAACATCCCAATATGGGGATATGTTACGTATGTGTTGAATTTAATCGAGCCCTTACAATAAATGTTCGCTCAGTTGATAAACGAGCTACCGGCCTTCGGCCAAGTTAGTTTATTGTGTATGTACATAAGGGTTATTAATGTTGTGAAGCAAGTTTGATATCGGTAAATTGCGTATTATGAAATATTCCGTTTAGCTAAATGTGTGCTATTCTTTGTGCATGCTGGAATTCCTTGCTCAAACTTACTAAGCATAAATTGCTTACTCGTTACATTGCTCCTCTGTTTTATAGATTTTTGGTTCTCCAGCTATCGGACTCGGGATCTTGAAGTCGAAGTCGCCCACACTATCAAAGGCTCTTTTGGGTACTATTTTGGTTGAATTTTGATATGGCATGTATAGGACTACCCATTGTTGTCTTTCGAGTACTTTATGAAATGTATAAGTGTACAGCCATGCGAAAATGGCTTGTAGAAGTGGAGTATGGCATTAGACCATTCGTATTTATGAATGTATAGATGGTTTCATGATGTAACTATGTTGGAATGGAAGTGTTGAGCAAATGATCAGCCACTAGAATGGCTAAGTATGATCATATGTGGGCTTATGTATGACAAGGCCCTAGTTGGTCCATGAAACCCCAAATTAGGTAAGGTTCACTTTGAAAACAGAAGCTGATAGCAGCAGTGGTGTGGATTGGAAAAATCACAAGAATTCGTAGGAGTGGAATTAAATAGTGAATAAATTATGTAATCGAACCTTGATGAATCTACTTTCATATGGAAGTAACGAAACAATTATAGGAACAGTACAGAAAGAGATATTCGGGTTCTTGTGTAACAGGGCCAGAACAGTTTCTGGATTCACTGTTCCGCCTTTGGAAATTCACTATAAATTGACCAGAGATAATTAGGGGTCATACCATATATGTATGGATTCCTCTCTGAGTCTAGTTTCCATAGAAACAAACGGCATCAGTATTGAAGCTCTGTGCAGAGAGATATCCCAGTCGTAATGGGAAAAGGTCAGTGTAGTCGACCCCTGTAACATGGGAGACTTTGACTAATAAACTGTACTAATTGGCCCGACCAAAAATTCTAGAAAAAAATCCATAGGTGGGGACATGAGTCTAGTTTCAGGGAAAAATTACAAAACTGATTTTTGAGTTGTGAAACTCAAGATATGATTTTTGAAGCGACTAGTACTCAGACTGGGCAGTGTCTGGAAAAATTTTTCAAAGTTTGTTAACATCTCGTGTCCGACTCCGGTGTCGGTCTCGGGTTCGGGGTGTTACATCTTCTCCCTTCAATTTTTGGTTAAATAACATTTGAAGATGATGACTTTAAATTTTGTTTTATTTTAATTAACTTTAATTGCTAATTTACTTAATTAACCTTAAAATTTAATCAAAATTTCCATAATGCCAAGCCAATATCATCCACTATCTAATTAATGGGTTATTTACCACATAATGACCTCTATTTTAATGTTCTATAGCTATTAGAACCTTTAGCTAATAGAACTCAAGTTTTACATTTTACGTGATAGTCCTTTTTATCAAATTGAACACTCAGACAATAAAATTTCTTAACGAAATTTTCACACAATCATACTATCATGCTATAAACATTAAAATAATAAAATAAATATTTTAACATCAGATTTGTGGCCCTAAAACCATTGTTTCAATTTGACTAAAAACGGGTTGTTACAAGTTCAATCAACATAGAACGAAATAATAATCAATATATATATTTTTTGTTTCAATCTTCTTCTCTTTTTTTTTTTGTAAACAATAGGAAATAATTCATCAAATCAACAAAAGAGCAAAGGTAGGCAACTAATCGACAAAAAGGGAGTCAATAAAACAGGAAAAAGTTTCAACGAACAAATGAGTTATGGGTTAACATTAATGGGTAAATCAAGAAATGGTGTGTTGGGCTCAACGGGGTTCACTAAGGGTTAATTATGTAGGTAGGATTTTTATAGGATAAGTGGTTTAAAAGCTAAGTGCCTTTATCATCTTAGTATATCAAATCAAAAAGTGTGGTCTCGACATGTATAATCGACGCAAGTTCTAGAATAACAAATCTAATTGACACACTCATAACCAATAATAAAGCGAGTAAGAAAAATGTATGCTCTAAAGGCTCAAAATCTCACAAAAAATCATGGTTTTTGATGTCAAACTTGCAAATCTCAAATTTCAAGATAATAACTTAATATATGGAAACAACCTAAAAAATTTTAATTTATGAAAAATAACTTAAAATTCTAAATTCTCTCATGTCTTCAAGTTGAAATCAACCAATACACAATTATCAACAAATTAATCTAAAACATATCAACAAATATTCCAAATCAACAAAAATTTATTCTAATGGAATTATGAGAAAATTACTTAAATACAAGACATAATTCAGGGATTTTCTAATAATTATATAAATGACCTCCCCACACTTAAGATGTACATTGTCATCAATGTACAAACAAATATAATCACAAAAAACAAATATATGATAAGTGAGGGAGAAAACTGAAACTGTCTTAAATATTGGATGAAATTGCCAAAATGGTGAAAAGTAGAATTGTAGGTAGATCTAAATGTAGTGCATGATTCCGAGCAAACTAATAAGAAAATAAACACAAATAGTGAAGAAGATTAAAAGGTTACTAACTCGTTTAGAAACAATCATAAAAATAAAAATATAGTTTAAAAGATAAGAAACGAAATAAGTCTAAGAAAATAACAATAAGCATACACATAAAATAAAGAAATAAATAAAAAAATAAACTCAATGGTCCTCATCATCAAAAGTGTCGGTGTCATGAGTCGTTAGTGCTGACGATGAGATATGGAGATGCTAACAGATTTGTTGCAATGTCGCGTCAATATTGTTGAACCTTTGAAAGTAATGCTGCTCAAAGTGAGTGAACTGCTCGGAGAGGTCCTCTAATGTAACAGCAAAAGAAACAGGATGGTGACTCAAAGGTGGAGGATAAGGTGGATCCTCATGATAGAAAGGTACATTATCAGTGAAGTCCTTGGGCTCATCCTGACGGTCAGAACAAGGTAATCGGTAATGAGGAGGATCCATTCCATGAAGTCACTTGATCATCCTCATATGGGCCATGCTCGATATTCCTTATGGAGACATCTAACCGGCGAGCATAAACGTAGAGTACTGCTCTAGTGTGTCAAGGAGACCGAAGTGCCGAGCGATTCAAGTCACATAAGGGCCTAAACAGATAGGACCCTTCCTATTCTGGTCTGTCTAATGGTAGAAGGCGAGAGCGATGAAGTAAGCAAGATAAAAAAATGCCCCGTGGCCATGCTCCATGAAAAATATGCATCGGTGGTACTTACGACTCCAATGCTCTCTTTCCTACCAGTCAATGTGTCAGTCAAGAGGGTGTGAATATACCATAAATTCAGAAGGAGACAAGTCACCTTTGAGCGACTCGCATCGTAAGGTGTCATACTCGCCATAAGGTCTATCCAACAAAGAGATGGCAAGTAGTGGATGTGCCGATGTAAGCGGAGCAATTTCTTGGCACTCATAAACTCTTTAGCGGAGAGTCCCAAAGTAGCACCGAACTCAGGGACACTCATATGGCGTGCCATGCTACCGAGTCAGAAATTAATTGTACTTGACTCATTATGGGTCATCATCACATGCTGGAGAGTAAATGTAGAGTAGAACTCCAAAGTCAGCTTCGTGTATGTAGGCTCGACGATAGAGAAAAATCAGTCGCATGGGGCTGTGGTAATGAAGGCCAGCACATGATCAGTTAACTGGACCTACTCCAAAGCGGCCCAATCAATACATTGGCCTAAGCCAAGTGGTCGCAGTCGAAGAAGCTGATATAAGTCCTCCTAGGTACCCACTGAAAATTAGATATAGATGTGGTGGGCCTTGGTGAAAGTGCTCGAGGAGGAGGTCACGCCAGGGGTCTTCCACTTTTTTGAAGCAGGGACAACGACTTCAGACTTGCTGTGAGTGTTCATTATGGTGTATCTGCAATAAAAGACAATGCCCAAATTTTAATTCCAATATTTAACACGAATTGACATGATGTAGAAGTTCAAAGAATCATAAAACGAAAGTCGAACCGCGCTGAAAGCCATAGTTACAAAATCGAACACTCAACTAAATACTTAAATCCAATTGACACTTGAAAGAAACAGCCAAAATATACAAAGAATAATAATACGAATGAAATAGTAAGAAAAATAATAATAGAGTAAAACAATAAAACCAGAAACTATAGCAATAATCAAACTCAGTAAAAATAAAAGGAATGAATAAGAATAATAAAACAAAGAAAACGAAAGGGAATAGGCTAATTTTAAATCACCAAAACATGACTCCATAGCCAAATAAAATGATAATAACAATAATCAAATAAAATAAAATTAATAATCATAATATTAAGAAAAGCAATTAAAAAGAATAATAAGAAAACAAGGCATAAAAAATGCAAGAAAAATAAATAATAAAAATAGCAATAATAAAAAGGGGTAAAAATGGGATGACTGGTGAAGGCCGGAGACGGTGGCCAGAGGTTGCGAGGATGTGCGTAAAGCGCGGGGCTAGCCATGTAGGAAGAAGGAGGCCAAGGAAAGGGTCGTGTAGGGTGCTGTGTGTTAGGAGGTGCGTGTGCATGAGAGAGGCATAAGTGTGTGACGAGGGTGAAGGGGAGGGGCTGGTGTGTGTAGGTGACAAAGTGGAGGGGCTGTGGGGGTGGTAGATGGGGGTCGTGGGGCGGGGTTGCTCAATGAGGGAGGGTAGAGGGCCGTACAAGAGGTGGGTTCGGGCAAAAGGAAGAGTGCAATTAGGGTGTATGTTGTGGTGACAATGGGTATGGGGTCGAGCTCGAGTTAGAAAAAGGTGAAGGGGAATCGGGCAAGAGGAGATGAGAGAGTGCGGGCAACGACAGTGGCCAGAGTATGGAGGGTAGGGGAGTGGCAGTGGCTAGGGTTGGTGGGGAATTTTGGGAAGAAGACAAAACAAAGGGAAAAACAAATGGGGGCTAGGGTTTTTAAGGGTGAGACGGTCCTATGAGGGCCCGTGTTGGGCCACACACCCATGTCATTCTCCCCAGCCTGTGTGCGTTTAAAAATACCAACCTAGTTTTCACGCAGCCTTAGACAAGCCTGTTTCGTACGGCCATGTGTAATCTCCTTCACTTCAACCACGCCCGTATGAGAGCCCACACGCCATTGTGATGAGGCCATGTCTCGCACATGGCCATGTCTCTTTCCCTGTAACTCTTTGACTTGAATTAAAATTGGGAAAATTAGCTCCAAGGTTCACACAGCCTAGGGCACGCCCATGTGTGGTCTTCTTCATTTCTCCCACTCTCGTGGGAACTCCCACATGCTCGTGTGGCTTAATTGTGTCTCGCACATGGCTGTGTGCCTTGCCCATGTAACTCTAACTTGATTTAAAATTGAAATAATGTAGCACCCCCTTACCCAAGACCATCTCCGGAGTCGAGCTTGAGGCATTAACAGACTTAATTTATCATTTAAACAATTTCAAACAATTTATTTCACCTTTCGTAATAAATTGCTCATCTGCGTCACAGTCGCTAAAAAAATCATATATTGTGTTACAAAACTCAAAATTTAAATCCATAAATTTTCCCTGAAAGTAGACTCATATATCTATTTACTAAGTTTTTTTCCAGAATTTTTGGTCAGGCCAATTAGTATAGTTTATTAGTTAAAGTTTCCCCTGTTTCAGTGTTTGACTGCTCTGACCTCTGTTCACTATGAATCACTTTTCTCTTTGTACAGGATTCAGATGACTATGATGTTTCTTTATCTTAAACGTAGACTTAATAAGAAATCTATAAATATAAATTATGACTCCTATTTTTTTTTAAAAAATTTTTAGTGAATTTCTAAATTTAGAATAGGGGATTCAGATTTCTCATAAAATAAAACTCATTTACATGTTTTGTTTCTTCCATATGAAAATAGACTCAAAAATATTCAATTTCATATTTTTTTCACCATCTAATTTTGTTTCTACTATTTTTAGTGATTTTTCAAACTCACGTCATTGCTGTTGTATGATACTGTTTTATAGTAAATTTCACATTTTTATGAATTTCCATGGATTAGATAGCACATTAAGCATACATAACACCAAATATGATCTTGATTAGTCATTCCAATTGCTAATCATTACCAAAAATTTCCTTACCACCCAATAGCCCATATCATAAGATCATATACACAAAATGATTATAATGCTATACATGCCGTACTCAAAATATACAAGCCACTATACCAAAATGGTCCACGGATAGTGTGAGCGAGCCTCCGACCGTTCTCAATTTCTGAGCTGGCTTGTCAAAACTACAAAGAATGGAAAGGAGGGAGTAAGCATAAATGCTTAGTAAGTTCACATGTAAATAGCAAGTAACATAATCATGCAATCCAACATAAAACATCAATTTCATAAATATCACCAAGACATTCATGTTACATTTACATTTACCATCTTACCACGATTTCATCATACCAAGTTCTCAACTAGAGGGTTTAAGCGCATACCTGTCCAATTTTCTCAATCACCACACTTACCAACATGTCACCTTCGTCTTAATTATTCTCCTTATTTATTGAAGATTCACCCGTTGAACTCATCGGAATATAATTTGGATACACGGATTGCATGCACATAAGTGCCACACCCGCATCTAGACAAACTCAATAGCTTCCAGAAATTATGTAGCCAAGCTACCATGTAACCCGCCCATAAGCGAACTCGGACTCAACTCAACGAGCTCGGATGCCTAGTTACATCTCACGAACTAAGACTCAACTCAACGAGCTCGGAACTCAAATATCCTGGCGACATGTCACTTGTATCCTAATCTATTCCTAAGGTTTAAACGGGATTTTCCTCAATCACACATCTTTGTCGTCTTCCACGGATTGTCAGAGCCGATACTTGGTAGCATTTCATATTTATCAAGTAGCTCACATAATTTGCATATTACTAAATAATAATGCACAAAGCATAATAATTCAAAATAATAATTATCATAACATATAAATAACATTAAATTACTTAAAATGACAATTATGTTACTATATTTACACATGAACTTACCTCGGTACAAAATGTTAAAAATCGAGCCTATTCCTCGTAAATTTTATTTTTCCCTCAATCACGACTCGAATCTTGTTTCTCTTGATCTAAAATGCCAAATTAATTTATTCAATATACAGATTCATCAAAACAGCCCCTAATACGGGCTCAGATGAAAATTACCATTTTACCCCTAGCTTTTTAATTATTTGCAATTGAGTCCTTAAGTTTGTACAATGAGTTACATGTACTTCCCATGACATTTAGGCATAGTCGAATTTCCTAGTGTCCATAACAGTCCATATTTCACACTAAAAATCAGATTTTTACCATCGATTTTACCCTTTTTACAATTAAGCCCCTTTTTAAGTGTTTTCACATAAAACTACCAGGTAAAAGTTGTTAAACACACATCAAACCATCATATTCCTTCACTATTCATCAAAATACAATTATGTCACACATGGGTAAATTTTCATACATGCATCCTAGCTCAAAATATTGCTAGAAAATGATAAACATGCTTTCTAGATTTTAAAATAAAAAAGAGCATTAAAAACGGGCATGGAAATTACTTACAATCAAGGCTTGAAAATGTTGAAACCCTAGCTATGGTGACAAGCAAAATTCGGAAGCCCTTATGGTGAAGATGAATCCATTTTTGTGTTATTTTTCCTTTTTAATGACTATATTTACCAAATGACAAAAATGCCATTAATGCCTTTCTTTGTAATTTTCATGAACAAGCCCATTTTTGTCCAAAATTTTAGACATTGGTTAAATTACTATTTAAGACCTCCTAATTAATATTCCAAAGCAATTTCATACTAAAATATTCTAGAATGCAAGTTTTGCAACTTACTCAATTTAGTCCCTAGTTTCAAATTAAGCACTTTATGCATAGAATTTCTTCACGAAATTTTCACACAATCATGCAATCATATCATAGACCTCAAAATAATTATAAAATAATTATTTCTATCTCATATTTGTGGTCACAAAACCACTATTCTGATTAGGCCCTAATTCGAGATATTACAACTCTCCCCCATTTAGGGATTTTCGTCCTCGAAAATCTTACCGGTAAACAGGTGTGGGTATTGATTCCTCGTAGTTTCCTTGGGCTCCAATGTAGCCTCTTATAACCCGTGCTTTTGCCACAATACTTTCTTTAGAGTCATACTTTTATTTCTTAGTTGCTTGACCTCCCGAGCTAAAATCTTAATCGGTTCTTCATTGTAAGTCATATCCGGTTGCAGCTCAATTTTCGTCGGTGAAATTACATGTGAAGGATCCGAACTATACCGATGTAACATAGATACGTGGAACACATCATGAATCTTCTCTAATTCAGGTGGTAATGCTAACCGATATGCTACCGGTCCAACTCTTTCAATTATCTCATACGGTCCAATAAAACGCAGACTCAACTTGCCTTTCTGACCAAATCTAAGAACTTTATTCCATGGAGACACTTTTAAAAATACCTTATTGCCGACTTGAAACTCGATTTCTTTTCGTTTCAAATCTGTATAGGATTTTTGTCTATCTGAAGGAGCTTTCAAACAATCTCGAATCACTTTCACTTTTTCTTCGGTTTCTTTAATTAGATCAACTTCATAAATCTAATTTTGTCTGAGTTCAATCCAATATAATGGCGTCTGAGACTTACGACCGTACAATGCTTCATAAGGTTCCATCTTCAAACTCGTCTGATAACTATTATTGTAGGCAAATTCTACCAACGGTAAGTATCTTTCCCAACTACCTTGGAATTCCAATACACAACATCTGAGCATGTCTTCAAGAATCTGAATTACTTTCTCTGATTGTCCATCAGTTTGTGGATGGAAGGTAGTACTGAAATTTAACTTTGTACCTAATGCCTCTTGCAACTTTTTCCAAAATCGTGATGTAAATCTCGGATCTCTATCTGAAATGATTGACAAAGGTACTCCATGAAGTCTAACAATCTCACTGATATACAATTCAATCAACTTATTAAGAGAATAATCAGTACGTACTGGAATAAAATGAGCTGATTTAGTCAATCTGTCAATTATTACCCAGATGGCATCTTTCTTCCTCGGAGTTAATGGCAACCCTGATGCAAAATCCATAGTAATTAGATCCCATTTCCATTCGGAAACCATCATAGGTTAAAGTAGTCTCGAAGGCACTTGGTGTTCAGCTTTCACTTGTTGACAAATTAAGCATTTCAATACAAACTTGGAGATATCTCTTTTCATTCCGTTCCACCAATACATTTTCTTCAAATCATTATACATTTTTGTACTGCCCTGGTGAATTGACAAACAACCACTATGTGCTTCGTGAAAGATCTTTTGAATCAACTCATCATTTTTCGGTACATAAATTCGATCTCTAAACATCAAGCAACCATCAGAACCAATTCTTAAATCTAATCCTATATCAGCCTCACATTACTTCCTCTTGGCTTGCAAATATTTGTCACTTTTCTAAGCTTCACAAATCTCTTGTAAAAACATCGGTCTTGTTCTCAAATCTGCTAGAATCAAACCATCGTCAGACACCATCAACTGAGTTCTCGGTATCAACTCAATACCAAATTCTACTTCTCTGACAGGAGGTAAACCCAGAAACTCTTCTGGAAATGCATTCGCGAATTCACATACAATCGAAAACTGATTCAATTTTCTTCTCAAATTCCTTTGTATTCAACACATACAAAAAATAAGCTTCATAACCCTTTGTCAAATATCTCTAAGCCGACATCGAAGAAATCACACTAGGCAATGCCTCTGATTCGTCTAATTCAACCCACAGAATTTTACCATTTTCACATTTTAATTCAATAACCTTTTGTTTACAATTTACTATAGCATCATGCAATGTCAACCAATCCATACCCAAAATAACATCAAATTCGTCAAACGGCAACAACATCAAGCCGGTCGGAAAATAATGGCCTCTAATCATCAAAGGGAATTTCTTGAATACTTTATCAACTATAACACATTTGCCTAACGGGTTTGACACTTTAATCATAAATTTTGTAGGCTCAATAGGTATACTTATATTAGACACCAATTTTATACACACATATGAATGAGTAGAATCAAATCATTATACATTTTTGTACTGCCCTGGTGAATTGACAAACAACCACTATGTGCTTCGTGAAAGATCTTTTGAATCAACTCATCATTTTTCGGTACATAAATTCGATCTCTAAACATCAAGCAACCATCAGAACCAATTCTTAAATCTAATCCTATATCAGCCTCACATTACTTCCTCTTGGCTTGCAAATATTTGTCACTTTTCTAAGCTTCACAAATCTCTTGTAAAAACATCGGTCTTGTTCTCAAATCTGCTAGAATCAAACCATCGTCAGACACCATCAACTGAGTTCTCGGTATCAACTCAATACCAAATTCTACTTCTCTGACAGGAGGTAAACCTAGAAACTCTTCTGGAAATGCATTCGCGAATTCACATACAATCGAAAACTGATTCAATTTTCTTCTCAAATTCCTTTGTATTCAACACATACAAAAAATAAGCTTCATAACCCTTTGTCAAATATCTCTAAGCCGACATCGAAGAAATCACACTAGGCAATGCCTCTGATTCGTCTAATTCAACCCACAGAATTTTACCATTTTCACATTTTAATTCAATAACCTTTTGTTTACAATTTACTATAGCATCATGCAATGTCAACCAATCCATACCCAAAATAACATCAAATTCGTCAAACGGCAACAACATCAAGCCGGTCGGAAAATAATGGCCTCTAATCATCAAAGGGAATTTCTTGAATACTTTATCAACTATAACACATTTGCCTAACGGGTTTGACACTTTAATCATAAATTTTGTAGGCTCAATAGGTATACTTATATTAGACACCAATTTTATACACACATATGAATGAGTAGAACCAGGGTCAATCAAAGCAATAATATTAACATCATAAAGAGAAAAAATACCAGTGATCACGTCGGGAGATGAAGCATCTTCATGCGCCCTTATGGCATAAGCTCTAGTCGGAGCTCTAGCTTCAGATTTAAATGCTGAATCTCTGACTACATTCTTGCTGCCTCCCTCATTCCCAACTTTTCTCGAAGATCTTCCTCTTGAAACTGTACCACTAGATTTTGCACTCTGAAATTTTTCTTTCTCAATTCTCTCTGGACAGTCTCTAATAAAATGATCTGGATAACCTCATTGGTAACATTCTTTTGTTATAATGGGCCAAGGTGACTTCTACCACATCGTTGGCACTCAGGTCTAACAAATCTTGAATTTTCCACACTAGCCATAGAAGTAGTCTGAGATTCAAAACCCACATTTTGCTTCTTACAATTCCAATATGAATGCCCAACCGAAACATGAGAATAAGAATACATATCTCTGGATTTTCTAGATTGCGATGGGAATACACTGCTCATCGGTCTTTTCTTCAAATTTCTAGTCTCAGCCTCTGCCTTTCTCTTCTCTTTAATTACTTCTTCAACCTTGCAAGCTCAATCAACAAGTACTACGAACTCTTTCAACTCAAGAATTTCCAAAAATGCTTTGATGTCTTCATTGAGTCCGTCTTCAAATCGTCTGCACATTTTAGCCTCTGAAGGAATACATTCTCTAGCATACTTACTCAACCGAACTCTCTCTCTCTCATACTCAGTAACTGTCATATTGCCTTGCTTCAACTCGAGAAACTCTTTACGCTTCTGTTCAACAAATCTTTCACTGATGTATTTCTTCCAAAATTCTTCTTGAAAGAACTCCCAAGTCACTTTCTCTTTTGGTACCACTGAAATCAATGTCTTCCACCAATAATAGGCTGAATCTCTTAACAAGGATATAGCACATTTCAAGCACTCTTCAAGTGTACAAGACAATTCATCAAATACCCGAATAGAATTCTCAAGCCAAAATTTTGCTTTCTCGGCATCATCATCAACATTTGCCCTGAATTCTTCAGCCCCTTGTTTTTGAATTCTATCAACTGGGGTTCTATGAAATTTCATCAGATCCATACCTTGAAGCATCGGGGATACAAGTTGAGGAATAGGGGGTGTGGGGGAGGTTGTTGAGCATTCGGGTTCGTACGAGCGAACTCGGTGTACCATGTATTCATCATCTGGAGAAAGGCTTCCGAGCCCCTTCTCATCTTCCTTGACCAATAGTAGGAGGTTGATTTTTAGTCGGCACTGCCCCTTCAACAGGAGCTTGCGCATTGCTCTTTACATCATCGGCCACAGTTGGATCAGGATCCATTTACTATTAAAAAATCATTTAAAAGGTCAGAAGTCGTCACACTATCACAATATATATATATATGGAATGTATAGCAAGACCCGTACATATGCCACGTTAGTCAAAGAACTGACTAACCGTAGCTCTGATACCACCAAATGTAACATCCCCTTACCCGAGACCATTGCCAGAGTCGAGCTTGAGGCGTTAACAGACTTAATTTATCACTTAAATAATTTCAAACAATTAATTTCACCTTTTGTAATAAATTTCTCATCTGCGTCACAATCGCTAAAAAAATCATATCTCGAGTTACGAAACTCAAAATTTAAATCCATAAAATTTCCCCAAAAATAGACTCATATATCTATTTACAAATTTTTTTCCAAAATTTTTGGTCAAGCCAATTAGTATATTTTATTTTATTAGTTAAAGTTTCCCCTATTTCAGTGTTCGACTGCTCTGATCTCTGTTCACTACGAATCACTTTTCTCTCTATACAGAATTTAGATGACTATGCCATTTGTTTCTCTTAAATTTAGACTAAATAAGGAATCTATACATATAAAGTATGACTCCTAATTATGTTTTTACAATTTTTAGTTAATTTATAAATTCAGAATAGAGGATTCAAAAATCGCTCTGACCCTGTTCCACCAAAACTCAAATTTCTCATAAAATAGAACTCATTTACCTGTTTGGTTTCTTCTGTATGGAAATAGACTCAAAAATATTAAATTTCATATTTTAGTCACCATCTAATTCTGCCTCTACTATTTTTAGTGATTTTTCAAACTCACATCATTGCTGCTGTATGATACTGTTTTATAGTAAATTTCAACTTTTTATGAATTTCCATGGATTAGATAGCA
This sequence comes from Gossypium hirsutum, assembly GCF_007990345.1. Lineage (NCBI taxonomy): Eukaryota > Viridiplantae > Streptophyta > Magnoliopsida > Malvales > Malvaceae > Gossypium > Gossypium hirsutum. The sequence continues at coordinate 80,473,022 of NC_053431.1, read as the reverse complement.
CATTAAGCATACATAACACAAAATATAATCTTGATTAGTCATTCAAATGGCTAATCATTACCAAACATTTCCTTACCACCGAATAGCCATATCATAAGATCATATACACAAAATGAATATAATGCTATACATGCCATACTCAAAATATACAAGCCACTATACCAAAATGGTCCACAGATAGTATGAGCAAGCCTCTAACCGTTCCCAATTTCCGAGTTGGCTTGTCAAAACTACAAAGAATGGAAAGGAGGGAGTAAGCATAAATGCTTAGTAAGTTCACATGTAAATATTAAGTAACATAATCATGTAATCCAACATAAAACATCATTTGCATAAATATCACCAAGACATTCATGTTACATTTGCATTTACTATTTTACTACGATTTCATCATACCAAGTTCTCAACTCGAGGGTTTAAGAGTATACCTGTCTAGTTTTCTCATTCACCACACTTACCAACATGTCACCTTTGTCTTAAGTATTCTTCTTATTCACTTAAGATTCACCCGTTGAACTCATCAAAATATAACTTGGATACACGGATTGCATGTACATAAGTTTCATACCCGAAGTTAGACTAACTCAATAGCCTGCAGAAATAATGTAGCCAAGGTACCATGTAACCCGCCCATAAGTGAACTCAGACTCAACTCAACGAGCTCAGGCGTTCGCATCCATAAGTGAACTCAGACTCAACTCAATGAGCTCGGATGCCTAGTTACATCTCACGAACTAGAACTCAACTCAACGAGCTCGGAACTCAAATATCCTAGTGACATGTCACTTGTATCCTAATCTATTCCCAAGGTTCAAAAGGGATTTTCCTCAATCACACATCTTTTCCGTCTTCCACGGAATGTCGGAACCGATACTTGGTAGCATTTCATATTTATCAAGTAGCTCACTTAATTTGCATATTACTAAATAATAATCCACAAAGCATAATATTTCATAATAATAATCATCATATCATATAAATCACATTAAATTACTTAAAATGACAATTATGTTACTACATTTACACATGAACTTACCTCGGTACAAAATGTTAGAAATCTAGCCTATTCTTCGTAAACTTTATTTTTCCCTCGATCACGACTCGAATCTTGTTTCTCTTGATCTAAAATGCCAAATTAATTTATTCAATAGACAAATTCATCAAAACAGCCCCTAATACGGGCTCAGATAGAAATTACCATTTTACCCCTAACTTTTCAATTATTTACAATTGAGTCCTTAAGTTTGTACAATGAGTTACATGCATTTCCCATGACATCTAGGCATAGCCGAATTTCCTAGTCTCCATAATAGCCCATATTTCACACTAAAAATCAGATTTTTACCATCAATTTTACCCTTAGTCCCTTTTTAGGTGTTTTCACATGAAACTACTAGGTAAAAGTTGTTAAACACACATCAAACCATCATATTCCTTCATTATTCATCAAAATACAATTATGTCACACATGGGTAAATTTTCATACATGCATCCTAGCTCAAAAATATTGCTAGAAAATGATAGAACATGCTTTCTAGATTTTAAAATCGAAAAGAGCATTAAAAACGGGTATGGAAATCACTTACAACTAAGGCTTGAAAATGTTGAAACCCTAACTATGGTGACAAGAAACATTTGGCAGCCTTATGGAGAAGATGAGTCCATTTTTGTGTTATTTTTCCCTTTTTAATTACTATATTTACCAAATGACAAAAATGTCCTTAATGCCTTTCTTTGTAATTTTTCATGTACAAGCCCATTTTTGTCCAAAATTTTAAAAATTGGCTAAATTGCTATTTAAGACCTCCTAATTAATATTCCAAAGCAAATTCATACTAAAAGCTCCTAGAATGCAAGTTTTGCAACTTATTCAATTTAGTTCCTAATTTCAAATTAAGCACTTTATGCATAGAATTTCTTCACGAAATTTTCACACAATCATGCAATCATATCATAGACCTCAAAATAATTATAAAATAATTATTTCTATCTCAGATTTGTGGTCCCAAAACCACTATTCCGATTAGGCCCTAATTCAGGATATTACAAAGAATTAGCTCTAAGGTTCACACGACCTAGGACACGCTCGTGCTACACGGCCTAGGACACGCCCATGCTACACGGCTATATGGACCAAATTAGGTCGTGTCTCCATCAAATTTTTGAAAAATAAAGTCCCAAGAGCCACACGGCCAAGGACACGCCCATGTGTCTAGGCCGTTTGGGTCACACGGCCATGTCCTAAGGCTGGGTAACTCACTATAGAACCTCTTATAGTACAAACGGCCTGAGACACGCCCGTGTGTCCAGGCCTCGTAGGTCAAAAACACTTTTTTTTTTATTTTGAAAATTAATTAGTTTTAAATAGAACATGAAATAAATTTAAAAGGATTAGCAGTGTTAACATTCAGGATCCTTCCCGAGAAATGCTTATTTAAAGTCTAAGCTACTTACCTCGTATTCACACGATTGTGGTGGTTCACGGAGCTGAGGCTCCTCTTTCTCCCTATCAATTCTATTATAAAAGTAAGGTTTGAGTCAAGTACTATTTGTCTTAAATGTTCCAAATTCAAAATGATTTACCTCAACTGTACCATATAGGAAGACGTTCTGTACCGTAAAAGGATATGATCTATTTGTATCAAGCTTTGAAGTGGCAATTCGTGGATCCATTTTGTCTAGTAGTACCTTTTCTCCAACCATAAATTGGTTCGTTCCATCCACATGCTTATCGTGGGGTCTCCTTAACTCTTCATCGTACTTTTTTAGTTTCTTCTTAACATGTGTTCGCCATTCATCTAGTTCATCGATTTATAACATTCGTTCATCATAAATCATTCTATTTATTTCCTCTTGATGGAAACATGGATCCATTACATTTTTGAGGGGTTTCCTACAAAGAAGGTTGAGCCATATAGTCACTAACATTAACAGAAGATTTAAAATCATCTTGATCACTAGATGTTCTAACAGAATCATGAGCTTGAAGAGTAATCAATTCGCCACCTACACGAAGTACTAACTCACCTATACCAACATCAATTATGGTTTTAACAGTTGCTAAAAAAGGTTGTCCTAAAATTAAAGGCACCTTACTGTCTTCATCCATGTCAAAAACAACAAAGTCAAAAGGGAATATGAATTTATCTATTTTAACAAGCACATCCTCATAAACACCCCTAGGATATCTAACGGTTCTATTTGCTGATTGAATACTCATCCTAGTTTGTTTCGGTTTCCCAAGACCTAATTACTTAAACATTTTATAGGGCATGACATTAATACTAGCCCTAAAATCAGCCAAAGTATTATCAATATTCAAACTACCAATTAAATAAGGAATAGTAAAACTCCTTGGATCTTTCAGTTTGTTGGGTAGTTTATTTTGCAATATGGTCAAGCAAACTGCATTTAGTTCTACACTCGACGAATCATCTAACTTCCTTTTGTTTACCAAAAGCTCCTTTAAAAATTTGACTTAATTGGGCATCTACGAAAGAGCTTCAACAAATGGTAATTTAACATGTAATTTTTTTAAGAGTTTAAGAAATTTACCGAATTGTTCTTTCGTGTTGTCTCTCTTTGTTTATAGTTTGTAGCAACCGGCTTTTGGTTTTTCTGGGTTAGCTCAACCTCTTTGTTATTTACCATAATTTTTTGCCTTGGTTCTGGTTCAGATTTAACTAACACTTCTTCATTTTACATTGTAATTTCATGAAGTTGCTCCATTGGGTTAGTTTCGGCATTGCTAGGAAAACTACCTTGTGGTCTTTCCGAAATCAGTTTAGCAAGTTGACCTATTTGATTCTTGAGTCCTTGAATTAACACTTGCTGATTTTTAAGTGCTATGCCAGTGCACTAAAAGTGGGTTTCTGACACCGAGATAAACTTCGTCAAAAATCTCCTCAAGGTTCGGCTTTTTTTCTTTCTCGTAAGGTTGTTGTTGGAAGCCTAGAAGGCGTAGTGCTCTTTGATTTCCTTTACCACCCCAAGAGAAATTGGGATGGTTCCTCCAACCTGCATTATAGGTATTACTATAAGGGTTATTTTTAGGCCTAGAATTATTACCCATATAATTGATTTGTTCGTTCTCTATGCAAGGACCGTAGGGTAAACATTCTGGATTGTTCATCCCTCCTCCATTCATATCGCATTGCATCACTAGATGTACCTGTGTAGAAAAATATAAACCATCAATTTTCTTATTTAATTATTCTACTTGATTCAATAACATGGTGACTGCATCTAAATTAAAGAGATTGGCTGCCTTCATTGACTTTGTCCTCATGACTTGCCACTAATAATTATTCAGTGTCATCTCCTCAATAAATTCATAAGTAGTTTCGGGTGTTTTATTGTTTAGAGTTCCACCGGCTGTTGCATCGATGAATTGCTTATTTGAGGGATTCAAACCGTTGTAGAAGGTTTGAAGCTGTAGCCATAAAGGTAACCCATGATGAGGGCACCTTCTCAATAAATCCTTATATCTCTCCCATGCATCATATAAGGTTTCTAAGTCGATTTGTACGAAGGAAAAGATATCATTCCTCAACTTGGCTGTCTTCATCAGTGGGAAGTACTTCAGTAAGAATTTCTCGATCATTTGATCCCATGTAGTAATGGAACCTCGTGGTAAAGAATTCAACCAATGTTTAGCTTTGTTACTTAATGAGAAAGGGAATAACCGTAGGCAAATGGTGTTGTTAGAAACACCGTTTATCTTGAACGTATCACAGGCTTCCAGAAAATTAGCCAAATGAGTATTTGGATCTTCATCATACAAACCATCAAACTGAACAAATTGTTGTATCATTTGAATAGTGTTTGACTTTAGTTTAAAATTACTTGTAATAATGGTGGGTGTTACAATACTCGATTTAGCCCCAGTCAAAATGTGCTTGGCATAATCGTACATACTATAAGGAGCAAGATCTGGATCTGTAGGATTTGCAGCAACTACAGGAGGGAGTTGATTATTCTAATTATCAACCATCTCCTCTGTAATAATAATGTCTTGTTCATCTACTATATCCTGTCGACTTTGCCTTGCTTTTCCACATTTTCTGTGAGCTGTACTTCCAATTTCACTGTCAAATAATAATGGTCCCGACGGGTTTCTTCTAGTCATAAACTAAAAGAACCTTCCAGAAGCAAATAAAAGAAAAATAAATTAGAATGTAAAAATCAAACTAAAAATAGAATAAAAATTATAATAAAAATTAAAAAGGCTAAATTAATAAAAATCGAGTGCCCCTAATATTTTAGTCACCGGCAGTGGCACCAAAAACTTGATGGTCACTAAACTAACTATAAATATGACAAAGGAAAGTGCACCTATCGAACAATAGTATGGATATGGTGAGTAGGGAATATCGTATCCACAAGGGCTAAAAGTACTAGTAATTACTGTCTTCTTATTATTTAGCTGACAAATTGAAGTGATTGTTTTTAATCTAAAATTACTAAACTAATTTATCTAATAACGCAATAAGAATGAAATAGGAAAATAATCAAATATAACCAATGAGATAGACAATACCCAAGAAAGAATCCACCTAGACTTCACCTATTATTATGAGTCTGAATTAAACGATTTATTCACTTGCTACTTGCTTTGTAAAAATCCCTAAATTATGTTAATACCTCTTTCGAGAGTAAGCACAACTAACTCTATATTGATTAATTGAAATATATTTCTAATTAAAATTCCTATTGTCACATTAACTCGATCTATGGATTCCCCTATTAGATTTGAGTATAATTCGGTAGATTTATGTCGTCCTATTTCTAGGATTGCATGCAACTCCACTCAATTATGCTAAATCTACTCTTAAAGAAGGCCTTTTGCTCCACTGAATTAAGCACATTAAACATAAATTAATATCCTAAAAATATCAAAACAAGAAATAAACATACATAATTGAGAACAAGAATTAAGTGTTTATCGTGTAAATTAGAAATCAAATAATAAGATCCATCATAGGTTTCATCCTCCTTAGGTATCTAGAGAATTTAGTTTATAATCTTGAATAGAAACATCTCAAAGTTAGGATAACCAAAAGACACCAAGAAACTCAATAAATCTTCGAAAGATATTAAATAGAGATCTTCGATCTTTAGGGAGATTCACTTTCGAGTTGATTCCGATGGAGTTCTTCGAGTGCTTTCTTTGATCTTCTCTGATTGCCCCCTTAGGTCTTCTTCTAATTGGTATTTATAAACTTTAGAATGCTCAGAAAGCCTAAAAATTGGGTTTTTCCACATTTTTGGGAAGCAGGATGCGAAATCGACATAGGTTGCCACATAGGCGTGTGGCCAGCCTGTGTGGAACTGTCCTGCCTGTGTGGATCTTGAGACCAACTCTTTTTGTCTCGTTTTTCTCTCATTTCGCTCATTTCACTCCAAAATTCTTTATTCGGTATAGAAACATGAATTCAAAGGATTAGGAGCATTAAATTCACTAATTTGCATAATTAATCATCCAAAAATGCTCCAAGAATGAGATTAGAATATGTTACTTCTATAGCTTATCAACAATATAATAGGAATTTTGTACAAATACATCATACATCAGTTATCTTCCTGCTTTAAATCATCCTTTAGAGAAAAGGGAGAGAATTCGTTCCCAATTGAATTAAAATTAAGGTAAAGGTTATGATCTTATCTATATCGGACGAATGGCACGTTCTTAGATTTGAAAGACATAATCGTTATTTCAAAGAAAGTATGACATACAGAGAAAAAAAGATTTGAGTTAACCATATTGAATCACCCATAACATTTTTCAGTTTCCTCAAGAGAACCAAAATCAATAATGGGACAACAATTGTCCAGCTATTCAACACATGACATGTTCTCAAATCTAAGTGATATAATCATAATTTTGTAGAAATACATCATACATTGATTATCTTCCTTGTTTTAAATCATCCTTTAGAGAAGAGAGAGAAAATTTGTCTCTAATTGAATTAAAATTAATGTGAAGGATATGGTTTTATCTATATCGAACTAATGGAACGTTCTTAGATTTGATGACATAATCATTATTTCAAACAAAGTATGACATATAGAGAAAGACAGATTTGAATTAACTACATCGAATCCCTCATAACTTTTTTCACTTTCCTCAACAGAACAAAAATCAATAGTGGGGACAACGATTTTCCCACTCTCTAACTCATGAAAAGTTTTTAGATCTCAGCGATATAATCATAATTTTGTACAGATACATCATATATCGATTATCTTCCTTGTTTTAAATCATCCTTTGGAGAATACAGAGAGAATCTATCCCCAATTGAATTAAAATTAAAGTGAAGGTTACGATCCTATCTATATCGAAAGAATGGCACGTTCTTAGATCTAAAGGACATAATTGTTATTTCAGACAAAATTTGACATATAGAGAAATAAATATTTGAATTAACTACATCGAATCATCCATAACTTTTTTCACTTTCCTGAACAGAACCAGAATAAACAATGGGCACAATGATTGAATTTTAACCATTTTTCTAATTTTTCAGATTATAAAAAAATTATCGTTAATGTATCAAAACAAACTTTATATATATCTAAGTTAAGCATTGTGAAACTTAATGTGGAATATATATATTAGGTAATACTGATGCGCTGGCAAGAATTGTTGAGTTTGCTAGCGTGTAATTATTTGATTCGTTAAAAATAGGATAATTATTGCAATGCTCATACACGTGGATTTTAAATGATTAGAAGAGAAGTAATTTACTAGAAAAAAATTGAAAATAAACAAAAATAAAGAGGGAAAAAAAGGAATAAACTTAGAAATCATTAAAAAAAATTAGAGCTTAAAAACCAAAACCCATCTCAGAAACAAAATAAAAATGTAATTTACCAAAACCCATCTTAAAAATGATTAGAAGAAAAGTAATTTACTAGAACTAAAGTTGATCTTATAGAAATACATTGTAGAATTCAACTTCTCTCCCTAATACCAAAACCCATCTTAAAAACGAAATAAAATTGTAACTCTCCTTTTTTCTATAACTTAAAAACCAATATTTTGTGAATATTTTTCTCTAATTTCTCCTGCTCACATAGTTGGAGCTGGGATAAAACAAAAACATTGTTTTCCTTGAATGTATTATACAATGATTGTACAAAATATAAAATACAATGATTGTTTTCTTTGACCAGATTATAAATAAAAATTTAAATAATATCATTAAGTCATCCTTTTAACTTTTTTCCCCTTTAGAGAAGAGGAAGAGAATCTATCCCCAATTGAATTAAAATTATGGTAAAGGTTATGATCGTATCTATATCGAACAAATGGCACGTTCTTAGATCTGAAAGACATAACCATTATTTTAGACAAAGTATGACATATAGAGAAAATAAAGGTTTGAACTATCTACATCGAATCACCCATAACTTTTTTCACTTTCCTTAATAGAACTAGAATCAATAGTGAGGACAACTATTGTCCCACTGTCCAACACATGACACTTTCTCAAATCTAAGCCATATAATCGTAATTTTGTACAGATACATCATACCCCGATTATCTTCCTTGTTTTAAATCATCCTTTAGAGAAGAGGGAGAGAATATGTTCCCAATTGAATTACAATTAAAGTGAAAGTTACGATCGTATCTATAAATGTCATTTTCTTAGATTTGAAAGACATAATCATTATTTCAAACAAAGTATAACATATAGAGAAAGAAAATTTTGAATTACCTACATCGAATCACCCATAATTTTTTTCATTTTCCTCAATAGAACAAGAATAGTAATGGGGATAATGATTGACTTTCAACCAATTTTTTTAAATTTCAAATTATAAAAAATTCAACCTTAATGTATCTAAACAAACTTTATATATATATCCAAGTTAGGCTTGAAACTTAATGTGGAATGTACATGAGCTAGTAGGGAATGTTAAGTTTGCCATCCTATAATTTTTTTATTTGTTAAAAATTGGATAATTAGTACGAGGCTTATACATGTGGATTTTAAATGATTAGAAGAAAAGTAATTTTCTAAAAAAATAAAAATTAATGAAAATTAAAAGGGAAAAAGGATTAAACATAGAAATCGCCGAAAAACTAATAAAGGAAATAGCAGTCCCCCCTGCCCCGCCATTTCCAATCCTGATACCCAATCCCCCCATTGCCAATCGCGATACCCTTGAAGATATCGACAATCGTTGCTTTAGTGATAAGCACCCTAAATGCTTCTCTAATAATATTGAACAACATTAGAGAGTGAAAAACCTTGTGTTAGACCTCCTTTGATGTTGAATTTGCTCATTAGCAACCCATTTACTAGAACTATAGTTGATATTATATAAATACTTTGTAGAATTCAACTGCTCTCCCTAATACCAAAACCAATCTTGGACATGGTAAAGTCGAGGAAGACCCAATCAATCATGTCGTAAGCTTTCTCAAAGCGTACCTTGAAGATCAAACCCTTTCACTCCACCTTCTTCAAAATATCGATGACTTAATTCACTGTAAGTGAACAATCAAGAATTTATCGGTTAAATGTAAAATTGAATTGATGTGTACCTAATTCTTCAATAATAACAGACTTAATTTGGGTAGCCGAGACTTTTGAAAGGATCTTATACAAACTTCCAGCAGTCTTGACACTTCTATATTCATTCAGCGAGACAGATGAAGCTACCTTAGGGATCAAGGTGATGAGAGACTGATTAAATTAGGCTCCCATCAATTTTACCAATGTGGTAAAATTCATTCATAAATTGTACACTTCCAAGTCTAAAACAATCCCAATACTTCTTTTACAAATTGAATGTTGACAATTAATTTCGTCCAGTTTGAATTCATTAACATAAGGCCTTATGTTTTTTCTTTAACTAAACCAATTATTGGATTTTATTTTAATGGCTAAACTAATTTTATTTTAGTTTTGATTGAAATTAAAATTTTGGTTCGGTTTCGGAATAAGGGCTAAATTAAGCTTCTTTCTAAATTTTAAGGATTAAATTGAATTTTTCTTTTGGAATTTTTAGTAAAACTCGTATCAGATGGGATCAAGTGTTTGATGTTCATTTTAAATTAAAATTTATTTATTTATTGTTCAAATTAATTTTTGAATCTGAATCTAACAAATTCGATTTAATTGAACATATATGGTGAATGGGATCATGGGTTAATTATCTTTGTGATAAATGATTTAATTACTATTCGACAGTAAATTAACTTTTCATGAAGGAAGTTGTAACGATTATTGTAACAACCCTTTTCTAGGGATATTAAGGGTAAAGGTTACAGGATCACAATTCTGGCTATATATACATTAATGGTTGATAATTATATGGTATTATGGATGTCGTATTAAAATTTAGTACAAATATTTTAAGATTCAAATAGCTAATTAAGTAAAAAAGGATTAAAGTGTAAAAGATATAAGAATTGAGGTTTATTAGTAAATGAAATAAAAGTTAAAAAGGAAATTTAATGGACTTAGGGGAAAACAAAATCAATTCTCAATATAATGGAAGCGTATGAGTGGTTTTATTGTAACATTGATAAATTTAAATTGGTAAAATAATAATTAAGTTAAACTAAAAGAAAGAAAATAAATAAATAAAAATGATTATCATTTTTCTCTTTTTTGTTCCTTAACCATGAGAAAAAGGAGAGACACCATTGTAGAAGGTTTGGAGCTTTGCTTGCTATTTATGCATGCATGTAAGTGATTTAAGCCCCCATTTTTTATAAAATTGGTGTTTTTGTGATAAATGTAGCTTAACCAAGTTAATCTAGGGACTTATGTGGTAAATTTATGGAAGTATAGGGATCGTTTTGTTTGTTTGCAACTAGCCTTTGTGATGGAGGGAGATGAGTTCTCTAGTTTTAGGGTTTAAATTAATCACTTCATATGGGAATTCTTGCTAGTTGGAAATTTTGGGATTTAAATTTCATAAGTGGGAAATATAATAGTTAAATTGAACATTTTATTTATTTTGGAATTTTATGAATGTCATGATATATTTAGCTATTTGAATTAAATTATTTAGTATTTAATCTTGCAAATTTGATAGTGAAGATTAAATTGTACTCAAGATAAAAGTTTCGGATGATTATGTAATTATTGTTGGTGAGATGATTATATGATTCTTGAAGTTAAAATGTTTAAATGGGATTAATTGAATTAAAACTATTGAATTTAGATCAAGAAAAGAACCACTTGGGAGTTAATCACGGAAAAGCCAAAGTAACGGAGTAATCGTTGGTCTCGTGTAAAGTTGATTTTATCGAGGTAAGTTTGTAGTCCTTGAACTCGACCTCTAATTATTTAATTTAACTAATTTAATTTTTACATTGTTATTTAACTAAAATTTGATATGTAAGATGGCTATTCTAATTGAATGGAGAATTACAGGATTATATATATTTATTTATGATCATGGAATACATCAAAGATTTGCTTATAGTTATTTGTTGCAAAGGATTGAATTATGAAACAATAAATTGTGGATTTAATAATTATATATGTGTTGTCTATTTATTAAACTAGTGCTCGGGACACAAGTATTATCGTCAGTTTATCCGACTAGGGCTGGCCACAACCTTTGTCGATTTATTCAATTAGTGCTAGGCACACCATTATTATCGTCAATTAATTCAACTAGCGCTGGGCGCAAACCTTTGTCAATTTATTCAACTAGTGCTGCACACACAATTATCATAGTCAATTTATCCGACTAGTGCTGGGTGCAAAACGTTATTACGGTTTATCTGTTAGGCACCGGGTGCTAATAATAGGTTGATCCATATTATTAATGCATAAACAATCTATTAAACATTTTAAATAAACAGGAGATTTATGATATGCATATGAAATGCTCATGTTGATCTTTATTGTAGATCAAGTTGAAAAATACATTATATGTTATGGATAAGAAACTATGGTTATTAAATATATTGGTAAATTTTGAGTTAAGAATTTTCTATGATATTTTATTATTCCTTTGTGTGCAACTTAGGTACTGTGGAAAAATAAAATAAAGAATACACAGATTTTACGTAGAAACCCTTTCGAAAAAACCACGGGCAGAAGAGAAGAAAATTCACTATGTCAAATTCGAATAATTACAAGAGGAATAGACTATGTCTATTTATAGGCTTGTAAAGCCATATTCTAGTAAGACTGAAACACCTTATTCTAATCAATATCAAATAGATGGAATTTAATAAGGTTTAAAAAACCTTATTCTAAAATAAAATAAAAGAAGTGTAATTCTATATAGATTCTTATTTTATTTTATTTTATTTTTCCACTGTATTTTATTTAAATAAGGATTTGAGTCACTTAATTCTAACAATCTCGACCTTGACACAAATTCTCAATGAACAAGTTCTTCATCGCGAACTCTCAACGAACAAGTTCTCGACCTCTTCCATAAAACCCTTTAAGGGTTTAACTTCAACAATGAACACCAACCAAGTCTAAGCAATGCTCAAACTTGGTTATAGGAAGTGACTTAGTCATCACATCTGTAGGATTTTCATTAGTACTAATTTTGCTCACAACAATATCACCACGAGCAATAATATCACGAACAAAATGATACCGAACATCAATGTGTTTTGTTCTCTTATGAAACATTTGATCTTTTGTAAGAAAGATGGCACTCTGACTGTCACAAAATACTATGCTGATTTGAAGGTCTTCATTGAGTTCACTAAAGAGTCCCTTCAACCAAATAGCTTCTTTACAAGCATCAGTAATCCCCATGTACTCAGCTTCAGTGGTAGACAAAGCGACTATAGTTTACAAAGTGGCTTTCCAACTGATTGCACAACCTCCTATTATAAAGACATAACCTGTGAGAGAACTTCTTCTATCAAGGTCTCCAGCAAAATCAGCATCAACATACCCAATGACTCCATCTCTAGTTCTTCGAAATTGAAAGCAAACATCAGTAGTACCTTGTAAGTATCTTAAAATCCACTGAACTGCTTTCCAATGTTCTTTACCGAGATTCGTCATATATCTGCTAACTGTACTAACTGCATATGATAAATCTCGACGTGAACAAACCATAGCATACATGAGAGATCCCACTACACTAGAGTATAGAACATGTAACATGTACTCAATCTCATCATCTGATTATGGAGACAAAGCCAATGAAAGGAAATGGGCTGCTAAAGGAGTACTAACAAGCTTAGCACTCTGCATATTGAACCTGTAAAGAATTTTCTCAATGTACCCCTTCTCACTTAGGTATAATTTACTTGCTTTTCTATCTCTGAGAATCTCCATGCCAAGTATCTTCTTTGCTGGTCCAAAATCTTTCATCTCAAATTCTTCACTTAGTTGGGCTTTGACCTTTCTTATCTCTCCTTTATCTTTTGTTGCTATCAACATGTCATCAACATAAAGAAGTAGATACACGAAAGAACCATCACTATTTTTCTTAAAGTAAGCACAACTGTCAAAACTACTTCTTTTGAAATCATGAGAAGTCATACATGAATCAAACCTCTTGTACCACTGCCTTGGTGACTGTTTCAAATTGTAAAGGGACTTTTTCAGCAAGCAAACATAGTCCTCTTCTTCTGAGACTGTAAAACCCTTTGGTTGTTGTAAATGTCCTCCTCAAGTTCTCTATGCAAAGATGTAGTTTTTACATCTAACTGCTCAAGCTCCAAATCATGCATGATCACAATACCAAGCAAAGCTCGAATTGAACTATGCTTCACAACTGGGGAGAACACATCTGTGAAGTCCATTCCTGGAATTTGACTGTAACCCTTTGCAGCAAGCCTTGCTTTATATCTGGGTTCTTCAACTCCTAGAGTTCCTTCTTTCTTTTTAAACACCCATTTACAACGAACAACCTTTTTACCTTTAGGAAGTTTCACAAGATCCCATGTTTTGTTTTTGTGGAGTGATTCCATCTCCTCTTGCATAGCAAACATCCATTTTTCTGAGTCTTCATAGCTAACCGCCTCAGAATAATTAGATGGCTCTTGATTCACATCTATATCTTCAGCCACATTTAAAGCATAAGGAACTAGATCAGCCTCGGCATACTTCTTTGGTGGTTTAATTTCTCTTCTAGTTCTATTTTTGGCGATAGACTATTACGGTGAATAAGCAACTCTATTCTCAATTTTTGTACTAGCTTGAGGAGTCAACTCTGTATTAATTTGATGCTCCACTTGCTTTTTATTTTCTTTATTGGAAGGGTCTTTAAGAGATAAGCTAGGTAGCACAACAGTTTCATCAAAAAACAACATCTCTGCTAATCACAACTTTTCTATTTTTAGGACACCACAACTTATACCCTTTTACACCAGCTTTCTCGGTACCAATTTTCCATTATCAACATGAGCATACGCAGGACACCCAAAGATCTTTAAATCAAAATAATTAGCAGGATTACCATACCATACCTCTTGTGGAGTGTTTTTTCTCAATGGCAACGGATGGGGATCGGTTGATAAAAAAACATGCAGTAGAGGCTGCTTTGGCCCAAAACAACTTTGGTAAGTTGGCATTTGACAACATACATCGAACCTTTTCCATGATCGTTCTATTCATTCGTTCTGCAATGCCATTTTGCTGTGGAGTATGGCGAACTGTCAAGTGTCTCACAATCCCTTTAGACTTGGATAATCTATTAAACTTATCAAAACTGAACTCTAAGCCATTGTCTGTGCGGAGGTATTTTATTTGTTTTCCCGTCTATTTTTCAATCATAATTTTCCAAGACTTAAATACGAAAAACACATCTCTTTTCTGCTTCAAGAAGAAAGCTTAAACTTTTCTGGAAAAATCATCAATAAAGGTTAGCATATAATGAGCTTCACCTCTCGAAGACAGTTTGGATGGCCCCCGCAGATCAGAATGAATATGCTCTAACATTCCCTTCGTGTTATGGATTCCTCTAATGAATCGTACTCTCTTTTGCTTCCCAAAAACACAGTGCTCAAAGAAATTCAGTTTGCAAATTCCTTGCCCATCAAGAAGTCTTCTTTTGCTCAATTTTGCCATGCCATTCTCACTCATATGCCCTAGGAGCATATGCAAAATTTTAGTAATATCATCATCTGACAAGGGAGAGGAAGCGACAGCTACATCACCAGTAACAGTGGAACCTTGCAAAACATATAACTTGGCAGTCTTTCTCTGCCCTTTCATCACAACAAGGGAACCTTTGGAAATTTTTAAAACCCCACTTTCAGCTGTGTATTTGTACCCTTTTGAATCAAGAGTACTCAATGAAATTAAATTTCTCTTTAATTCTGGAACATGTCATACGTCACTAAGTGTTCTGACAACTCCATCAAACATCTTAACTTTAATTGTTCCAACACCTGCGATTTTACAAGAAGCATTATTTCCTATCAAAACAACACCTTCAGACATTGTTTCGTAAGTTGTAAACCAATCCCGATTGGGACTCATGTGGAAGGTGCAACTTGAATCAAGTATCCACTCCTCGCTCACTTTAGAATTATTGATAGAAGTGGCTATAAGTTCACCATCACTGTAGTCTTCTACAACATCAGCTTCACCAAAATTTTCTGGTTGTTTTCCCTTTTGATTTGCAACCTTCCTTTTAATCTTGTTCTGTAGCTTATAGCACTCAGATTTAATATGCCCTTTCTTCTTACAGAAGTTACAAGTTTTACCTCTGTTTGAAGACTTTGATCTGTATTTAGATTTACCGCGAAGATATCGTTCCTATGTCCTTCCACGATCATCATCAGCATTCTGATCTTGTCTCCCATTAACAATGAGACCCTTTCCCTGAGATTCGGGTTTAAGGACAAGATGCTTCATCTTATCATACGAGGTCAAAGAATCATAAACCTCATCAACTGTGAGAGACTCGCAGCTATATAAAATCGTGTCTCTAAAGGTTGAATACGACGGGGGCAACGAACAAAGTAGAATCAACCCTAGATTTTCCTTATCATACTGAACCTCCATGGCCTCCAAGTTTGCGAGAATTTCTTTAAACACTGTTAAGTGTTCACGTACAAACACACCTTTCTCCAAATGATGAGCATAAAGACGCTGCTTCATATGCAACTTGCTTGTTAGAGTTTTCGACATACATATTTGTTCCAACCTATTCCATAATCTAGTGGCGGTCTTTTCCTTTATCACATCCTGCAAAATTCCGTTAGAAAAATGCAGATGTAATTGTGTTAATGCCTTCCGATCCTTATGTTTCTTCTCTTCATCCGTTAATGACGAAGGCATCTTATCTATCTCTGGCAGGGCTTCCTCTAGATCCATCTGTGCAAGAACTGCTTGTATCTTAATCTGCCACAACGTAAATCTAGTGTTGCGATCCAGCAGCAGAATTTCATACTTCAAAGACGCCATTACCATGATCGAGATGAACAACCCAGAAGCTCAGATATCAAACTGTGAAAAAATAAAATAAAATAAAATAAAGAACACACAGATTTTACGTGGAAAGCCTTTTGGGAAAAAAAACACGGGCAGAGGAGAAGAAAATTCACTATGTCAAATTTGAATAATTACAAGAGGAATAGACTATGTCTATTTATAGGCTTGTAAAGCCATATTCTAGTAAGACTGAAACACCTTGTTATAATCAATATCAAATAGATGGAATTTAATAAGGTTTAAAAAACCTTATTCTAAAATAAAACAAAAGAAGTGTAATTCTATATGGATGATTCTTTTATTTTATTTTACCAATGTATTTTATTTAAATAAGGATTCGTGACACTTAATTCTAACAGGTACTTTTTTTGGTTTATGACTCAACATCCAATGACAATTCCAAGCTCAAAGTTGGTAATGTATTTCTTTTTGGAATCTTGGCATATGCCTAGGCTGTTATTATTTTGGGAATTGGTCTTTGGACATAGAGTTGAATGTAGTGTAGGTTATTTGTGGTGGATGTTGCCATATAAGATTTGAATCATATTTTTCCTTAAAACTAAATGCTTGTATATAAATATAGATTTGGTTAATACAGGTGTGTTTAATGAAATTGACTCTTTTGAATGTATATGTTATATGTTAAGTGATTTGAATGAGATAAAACGAATTTGGTGGCTAATGATCTTTAGATGTATGTTTGTTTATTTTTGGGGGGAAGGTGTTGCATATGGTTGATGTTTTAAATTCTATAGAAGCGGCTCTTTTAGAAGAAGTTGAATTAGGTTATTTTGGTTAAATTGTTATATGGTAGGATAGAGTAATTAAAGTTGATGATATCTTATTGTGATGTAAGATGAAAGAATGATTTGATCTAGATTTATTACTTTTGTGTGTGTTGATTAAAATGTGGAGTCAATAAGGGCACATTGGTTAGGCACTTAGGTAGTGTAAATTTGATATGTTTTGAGTTGTTTTGAAGAGTATTTGATGATGTTTAAAGTATGATTTCAGGCTTTAATTGTTAACCAAGTTATGTATGATAATTATCTTGATTTTGAAGCAAAATTTGGTACACAAGGGCTGTCACACAGCCGTGTGGCACACACGGTCTATCCACACGACCACGTGTCTTATTATATTTAGGTACAGGATTCCCACGGGTAGGGACATGGTTTGTGACACGGTCGTGTGACCTTATTCGAATATACACATGGGCGGACACACGGGTTGGGACACGGCCATGTGTCTAGACATCAAACATCTACACAGTCTAGGTTGCAACACACAGCCTTGCCACACGACCGTGTGATTCATATTTTCAAAAATTTTTAAATTTTCTTAACTTTTCCGTTTTGTTTTGAATTGACCCCAGAATGTTTCTAATTTATTTTTAGGGCATAATAGACTCAATTGAAGGCCTGTAAGTGTATGTTAGTTTATGAATGAATTGTGATTTATTAATTGTAATTATGAATGAAATTTTGTTGGTATAAAATGAAAAGATTAATTTTGGAAGGACATGGATGAAAGCGTCTATTTTGTAATGCAGAGAAATGATGAATACTCGTTGAGAAGGGTTAAGTGCGGGTTTTAAGCCTCATGAAACCTTTTTGAGGAGTCTTGATAACCTTTGGCTAGACGAGTTTAGTTAGTCATGCTTTTTGGGAATAAAAACATAAGTTTAATGAAACATATTTTTATTGGAAAGGAAAAGAAACAAAAGGCTAAGAGCCTTAGGGGCAAAGAGTTTTTTTTTTTTTACAGAAGTGATTAGAAAGTATTCATGTCACTCCATCCTCTATTTATAGTACATGAAAAACCCTAATTGGTTTATAAGGCCTAGAAGTTTTGGCTAGATGTCGAAGGTCTGATGTGCGTGATAAGTTTTACATTTATGATTGATCGTACTTGAAAATTGACTATTATCACGATAAAGGCAAGCGCACCTATCGAACGGTAGTATAGCTTATAGCAAGACCAGAATGTCGTACCCACAGGAACTAAAAGTACTAGTATTAACCTTCTTTTTATTATCCAGCCTAAAAATAAGGGGATTTGCTTTATCTAAACTAATTAACTAAACTAAGAATACAGAGGAAGTAAATTGGGGAAATACTTTTTGAAAAACTGATTGATTTAGACAATACCCAAGGAAGAATCCACCTAGACTTCACTTGTTATTTGACTCTGAAGTAGACGATTTATTCACTTGACTCGATCCGAAGAAATCCCTAATTTATACTATTATCTCTCTCAAGACTGACAACATCTAACCCTAAGTTGATTAATTGAAATCTCTTTCTAATTAAAACCCCTAGCGTTACATTAACTCGATTTATGGATTCCCTTATTAGGTTTGACCCTAATTCGACAGATTTATGTCGCCCTATGTCTAGGGGCGCAATCAACTCCGCTTAATTATGATAGATCTACTCTTAGACAGGGACTTTTGCTCCTCTGAATAAGCACATCAATACTTGAATCAATATCCTGGAATATTAAAGCAATAATTAAGAACAAATTAAGTATTTATCATATAATTCAGAAAATAATAACAAGATCTATTTTAGGTTTCATCCCCCTTAGGTATTTAGGGGATTTAGTTCATATGTGTAAAACAAAACATCTCAGAAGAATAATGATAACAAAACATAAAGAAAACCCAAAAACCCTAAAGAAAATTGAAGGGAGATCTTCAGTCTTGAAGGAGAATCTGACTTCTGAGATGGATCAATTGGCTTTCTTTTGAGTAATTCCTTGCCTCCTACTCCGTGTGTTTTCTAGGTGCCCTTCTAACGTGTTTATATAGGCTTTAGAATGCTTCCAAACCCTCAAAAGTGGCCTTTTCCAAATAGAACTAGACTTAGGCTTGATAGGGACCCGTGTGAGGTGGCATAGGCCGTGTTAGAGTCTGCTAAATAGACAGGCGTGTGGTCTATCCGTGTGGGGAAGTCCAAGCCGTGTTGATTTCCCACGTTGACCCATTTTCTCCGTTTTTGGCCTGTTTCTTACTCTTTTTACTCTTCTATGCTCACCTAAATATAAAACATGAAATTAAAGGATTAAGAGCATCAAATTCCACAAATCTAATGATAATTCAACCAAAAATGTGCTTAAGCATGGGATAAAATATGTATAAATTACGACTTATCAAATACCCCTACACTTAAGCGTTTGCTTGTCCTCAAACAAAATCCTCAATTCACAATTAAGAATTCATTTTTCTCAGCTTATAATTCCTATCAATAATATCTCAAAATAATCCATAAGTAATCATACATTGATAATTCAACTAGAAGAACATCAAAGTTTCAAACATTCCAAGTTGAGCATTTTATCATGAAAACATAGGTGTTTCCCTTCATCTAAGTAATCACCTTTGATTCAAAATATCACAGAATTCAACATCCTCACTAAAGATTCACTCAAATCACTTGAGTTGTTTAAGGACAACAAATTTACCACTCAACAGTCAAATATGAAAAGTTATTACCATATGCTTGTGTGAAAATCAAATCTCCATATATTGAGATGATACATCAATCAAAAGGTCTTCAGAGGGTTGTAACGTGGCTTTGGTTAGGGGGTATGGTCACAAGCTGAAACAGAAGGTTAGAATCGAGATTGAATTGAAAATTTACCTAACTAGAAAATACTAAAACTGACAAATTACATTCCTAATTTGATGATCCTGGAATTGAGCTTTTCTTCATGGATAACATCGTTTTAATCCAAGCATTACATAATTTTGTAATATGCTAGTCCATCTCAATTACAGCAACTTCGTTTTTTTTAAGAACAAATCAAGTAACATAAAACTTTGCTAACTATTAAAAATAAAGCACAACTAAGCAATTTATTCAAATCAAATCTCGACAAAAATAGGGATCAAATTAATTGAGGGGATTTTAACAATAATGGGTTATGGATTAATATTGAGGGTAAATCAATGAATGGCTTGTTAGGCTCAAGGGAGTTCACTAAGGATTAATTATGAAGGTAGACTTTTATGGAGTGAGTGGGTGAAACCTAAGTGCCTTTATCATCTCGACATATCAAATCAATGGTGAGGTCTTGACATGCATAATTGAAGCAAGTTCTAGAATAACAAATCAATATTAATGCACTCATAGCAATAATAAAAGTGAACATGAAAGAAATAATATATGCTCTAAAGGCTTAAGATCTCACAAAAATTATGGCTTTTTTATGTTAATCCTGTGAGTTTCAACTTCAAGATAATACCTAAACTTGGGGAAATAACCTAAAAAAAATTTAATTCTCAAAAATCAACTTCTCATGCTTGATTCTCTAATTTCTTAATGTTTTAAACAATCAATGCATAAATGCCTATGTTTTAATTGAAGACATATCAATAAAAATCATAAATTAATCAAAATTCATTATAATTGTGATATCAATGAGTTACGTGAGAATAAGACAAAATTCAGGGATTTTTTAGATAATGATATAAATAACCCCCCACACACTTAAGATGTACATTGTCATCAATGTACAAAGATAGATTTACTGAAAAATATAGATATAA
This sequence comes from Gossypium hirsutum, assembly GCF_007990345.1. NCBI lineage: Eukaryota > Viridiplantae > Streptophyta > Magnoliopsida > Malvales > Malvaceae > Gossypium > Gossypium hirsutum. The sequence goes on along the minus strand of NC_053431.1, from coordinate 80,452,079 downwards.
GATCATAAGATAGGGAGAGAAGCGAAACTTCCTAAATGTTAAATGGAATCCTTGAATTGGAGTCATGGAAAGTAATCGGCTAAGGCAAGGGTGAGATTTGGAGGAGGATACTTCGGTGGTGGTAGAGGTTGTTAGTCCACAAGTCCTATGCCAAAATAATATTATAGCTAGTGGTAGCTATGGTCGTGGTCGAGCAGGGCATGGCAGTCATGGAGGACCTTTTCCAGTGGAGTTGGATGTTCCTAAGTAATAGTGAGCTTTGGAGCTCTTCATAACTGTGATAGAATCAGTAACTCTTTAGGAAATATAAATTAGCATGATTACTCGTAAAGAAATGGCTGAAAACATAAATTACATGATATAAATTGTAAAACCTAAAGATGAAACAAAAATAGTATTAAAGAGAAATAAAATGAAAAGTAATTTAAAAAGATAAATAAAGACAAAAGTAAAAATAATAAATAAAAGTCTTCAAAAATCCTCATCCCCAGATGGTTCGTGAGGTGGGGGTGGCGATGAGATGTGAAGGTGCTGACAAATCTGATGTAAGGTAGCATCAATGTGATCGAAGTGCTAAAAACATTGCTTTCGAATCAAGTGAGACGCTCAAAGATGTCAGAGAGTGAAGCAGCCATATGAACTGGACGATGAATAGGTGGTGGCTGAGATGGAGGATCCTTGTGAGGTGGAGGAACATCATCAGTAATGTCCTCTGGGTCTATCCATATCATCGCTCGATCATCCTCATATGGAGCATAATCGAGATGCCCTGTGGGGACATCTGACCGATGATGGTGAGGGAGGATGATTGCACCTCCGTGTTGAGGAGATTGAAGTAGCGCACCAGACGAGTCACATAAGGGCTGATGGAAATGACTCCCTTCTTATGCCGCTCTGCCTGATAGCAAATGGCGAAGGCGATAAAATAAGCAAGGTCGAATACGTGCCCATATGCCATGCTGCATAAAAAATAGGTGTTGTTAGTGTTGACGACGCCGGTACTCTCTCGCCGCCCTTTCAAGGTGTGGGCTAGGATGCCATGTAAGTATCTCAGTGATTGGGCGAGGGCCGATGCCTTGGAGCGGCTAGGGTTATAAGTGGCCGAAGCAGGGACTAGGGTCTTCAAGCAATTTGAAGGAGAATAGTAGATGTGGCGATGGAGACTGTCGAAGTCATCGTCGCTCATGAACTCGTCCGTATATAGTCCTATTGTGACACCAAACTCAGGCACGCTCAACTGGCGAAATAAAACACCGAGATGGAACTAGACCATTTCGGGATCATCGAACTCTATCATAACGGCTTAAAGGTGGAAGGTCGAACAGAGTTCTAATGTGAGCTCGAGATATGTTGGCTTGACGATCTCGAAGAAGAGCCCCCATGGGTCAGTAGTCAGGAGAGCCCAAACTGCGTCAGCGAGTTGGATCTGCTCTAGGGCGGTCCAATCAATGCAACAGCCCACACCTAGGGGTCTGGCCCGTAGTATCTAAAATAGTTCCTCCTAGGGTCCCGGTGGAAATTGGAGGAATGGGTGCCGGATCTCGGTGGTAGGACTCGAGGAGGATGCTGCTCCTTTTTGCTTCTTCAAGGCGAGGATGACAGTCTTCTTGCCTCTAGTGTTTGTTATAGTGTGCCTGCGAAATAATAGAATATAAATATTATCTAATATTGAACCATAAGTCAAAAAAAGAAATAGAATCTAAAAAAAGAAAAAACTATAGTCCTAAAGAGAATTCCCTAATATTAAACATAACATAGACTCAAATAAAGCAAACAAAATAGAGAATTAAAATAAAATAGGGATAATAAAAAGATGAAAATTAATAAAAGTAATGATAACACATAAAATAAAAAACAATAATAATGAGGGTTAGAAAAACTAAGTAAAGAAAAATAAACTAAAATTAGAATGGAAAAACAACCAAGAAATAAAAAAGAAGTAAATAAAAATGAAAATAAATAAAATGGTTGAGGGTAAAAGAGAAAGCCACAAACAGTGGTTGACGGTGGATGGGGTCACTATTCAGAGGCAGTGCTGTCGCCGATGATGGTGATGTAGGTCAGCCACGGGCATGGGCAGTGAGGCCGTGTGATTTGCAGTGGGGGCGTGCAAGGATGAGAAGAGGGGAGAAAAATGGAAAAGAAAGGGGAAAGGGGGTATGGGGAGGAAGAAAAGGGAATAAGAAAGGAAAGCTAGGGGTGGCCGGTCGATAGGGGGAGAGATTGTGGCGGCTAGGGTTAGGGTATTGGGGAAGGGGGTGATGAATAGTGGGGGTTTATATAGATATTGGGGCACACCGCCCTGGGGCACGCCCGTGTGCCCTTATTTCAGCCCGTGTGTTTCGTGGTTTTCAAATTTGGGCGCGTCTGAAAGTCGGCCCACGGCTATGTTCTTTGGGCATGTTGGTGTACATGGCCATGTCGCACGGCCGTGTCCTACTTTGTTCGCTTCTCCTACGCCCGTGTATATATGCGCACGCCCGTGTTATTTTGACAGGTTTGACCACGGGTGATGGGCACGGGAGTGTCGCACAGCCCGTGTTAGTTTTTTAGTTTTTACCATAGCTTATAGACACACCCGTATTGATTTGGAAGGATTGCCCACGGCCATGTCGCATGGCCGTGGCAACGTATCGAATCCCGTGTTTGGGGAAAAAGTTTTCCCTATTTTCACACAGCCGTATCGCACGGTCGTGTCGTCGCCCGTGGTATGAGTACAGCCTACCGCACGCCCGTGTGCCTGGCCATGTGGAGTTGGAAAACCTGTGTTCAAGGACTTAGTTAATGATTTAAATGTTAAAAACTAAAATTTAAAGAAATCACACTGTTTGTACTCGGGGTTGCATCCCGAGAAGTGCTTATTTATAGTCTAAGCTTGACTTACCTCTCTGTTGTGTGGTCATGGTGGTGCGAGGAGTTTACACTCCTCATTCCTGTTATCAATGTCATCAAAATAAGGTTTTAGACAAGTACTATTTACGTTAAAAGTGCCGAATTTGGAATGAGTTACCTCGATCGTACCGTATGGAAAAATGCTAAGTATCGTAAAAGGGATTGCTCCATTTGGTTCAGAAGTGGTAATATGAGGGTCTGCCACATCTAATAGTACTTTGTCCTCAACCTTAAGTTGATTTGGTAAAACATTTAGTCTATCATGGCGTGGTTCTGGTTTATCGTGTGTTCTCGGTCTCTGTGTACGTTATTCATCTAGTTCCTCGATCTGTAGCCTTTTCTCTTCATAGATGGGTCCTTTGTTGTTACTTGAACATGGATCATGTATGCTCTTCGAACGTGTTTCCTCCAAAGAAGGTTGCACCACATGATTAGTATTAGTAGCATGATTTATACAACCACCCTCAATATTCGATGTGTTACTTGAATTACGAGCTTGAAGAGTAATTGTTTCATCACCCACATGAAGTGTGAGTTCACCTGTACCAACATCAATAATAGTTCTAGAAGTTGCTAAAAAGGGTCGTCCTAAAATTAAAGGTATATTACTATCCTCTTCCATATCTAGAGCAACAAAGTCTACTGGGTATATAAATTTATCGATTTTAACAAGAACATATTCAATGATACCCCTAGGAAATCTAATGGTTTTATTAGCTAATTGAATGCCCATCCTAGTTTGTTTGGGTTTCCCAAGACCTAGCTGTTTAAACATTTCATAAGGCATAACATTAATGCTCAACCCTAAATCAGCCAATGCATTATTAACATCTAAACTACCAATTAAACAAGGAATCGTAAAGCTCCCTAGATCTTTCAATTTTTTGGATACCTTTTTCTGTAGAATGGCTGAGCAAACTGCACTTAACTCCACATGTGACGCCTCATCCAACTTCTGTTTATTTGCTAAAAGCTCCTTTAAAAATTTAACTACATTTGGCATTTACGAAAGAACTTCAATAAATGGTAAGTTAATATGCAATTTCTTTAATAATTTAAGGAATTGACCAAATTGTTCATCCGTGTGGTCTTTCCTTGTCGCCTTGGGGTATGGCACACGAGGTTTGTACTCTTTACTTACCAGTTTTCGCTCGCTGTGGTCCACCTCATCCTTACATTTACTTACCACAATTTCTTGCCTCGGTTCTGATTCAGGTTCAACTAACCCTTCTTTATTTCGAACGATAATTGCATTAAGTTGTTTCCTTAGGTTAGATTCAATCTTACTCGGCAAGCTACCTTGTGGTCGTTCAAAAATTAATTTAGCAAGCTGGCCTATCTGAGTTTCGAGCCCTTGGATCGACACTTGTTGATTCTTAAGTGTGGTTTTGGTATTCTGAAAATGAGTTTCTGACATCGAGATGAATTTTGTTAGCATCTCCTCAAGGTTTGGCTTCTTTTCCTGCTGGTAAGGTGGTTTTTGAAAACTTGGGGGATGTTGTGGCCTTTGATTTCCCTGGACACCCTATGAGAAGTTGGGATGGTTCCTCCAACCTGCATTATAAGTGTTACTGTATGGGTTATTTTGAGATCTAGAATTATTATTACCCATATATTGAAGTTGTTCCTCCTCGGTTCTAGGATTGAAGGATTGATATTCTGTGTGCACTCCTCCTCCATTTGAATCGCACCTTATCACTGGATGTACCTGAGTAGAACCATACAAACCGTCAATCTTTTTATTTAATAGTTCTACCTAGTTAGATAGCATAGTAACCGCGTCGAGGTTGAAAACACTGGCTGCTTTTGTTGGCTTTGTTCTCATGACTTCCCACTAATAGTTATTCAGTGACATCTCTTCAATAAATTCATAAGCCTCTTCAGGTGTTTTTTTGTTTAAAGTTCCACCGGCGGCTGTGTCGATGAGTTGTCTTGTTGAGGGGTTCACACCGTTGTAAAAAGTCTAAACCTGCAGCCATAGAGGTAACCTATGGTGAGGGCACCTTCTTAATAGGCCCTTGTATCTCTCCCATGCATCATACAAGGTTTCTAGATCCATCTGCACAATAGAAGAGATATCATTCCTTAGTTTAGCTATTTTAGCCGGTGGAAAATATTTTAGTAAAATTTTTCGATAATTTGTTCCCAAGTTGTGATTGACCCTCGTGGTAACGAGTTCAACTGTTATTTAGCTTTGTTCCTTAATGAGAATGGAAAAAATTGAAGGCGTATGGTGTCGTTAGAAATGCCATTGATCTTAAAAGTGTCGCAAAACTCTAGAAAATTCACCAAATGAGTGTTTGGATCCTCGTCCTGCAAACCATCAAACTGAACAAACTGTTGTATCATTTGAATCGTGTTAGGTTTTAGTTTAAAATTATTTGCAGCAATAGCAGGTCTAGCTATACTCGATTTAGCTTCTGTTAAAGTAGGTTTCGCATAATCATACATAGTACGAGGAGCAGGATTTTGATTTATTGGATTTGCGGCAACCATAGGAGGTAGCTGATTATTCTGATTGTCCTCTTCCCCTTCTTCTATGTATCGTAAGCTTCACCTTATTTCTCTTTGGTTTCTGCGAGCTGTGCTTTTGATTTCACTATAAAAAAAGTAGAGGTCCTGATGGGTTTCTTCTAGTCATAAACTATAAAAACCTGCCAGAAGCAAATAAAACAAAAAGTTAATAATTTAAGAAAAAAATAACTTTAAATTGCAATAAAAATAAATGGCAAAGTAATAAAAATTAAGTGTTCCTAATATCTTAGATGACACCGGCAATGGCGCCAAAAACTTGATGTGTGTGATAAGTTTTATATTTATGATTGATCGTACTTGAAAACTAACAATTATCACGATAAAGGCAAGCACACCTATCGAACAGTACTATAGCTTATAGCAAGACTGGAATGTCGAACCCACAGGAACTAAAAGTACTAGTATTAACCATCCTTTTATTATCTAGCCTAAAAATAAGGGGATTTGCTTTATCTAAACTAATTAACTAAACAAAGAATGCACATGAAGTAAATTGGGGAAATACTTTTGGAAAAACTGATTGATTTAGACAATACCCAAGGAAGAATCCACCTAGACTTCACTTGTTATTTGACTCTGAATTAGACGATTTATTCATTTGACTTGATCCGTAGAAATCCCTAATTTATATTATTATCTCTCTCGAGACTAACAATGTCTAAACCTAGGTTGATTAATTGAAATCTCTTTCTAATTAAAACCCCTAGTGTTGCATTAACTCGATCTATGGATTCCCTTATTAGGTTTGACCCTAATCCGGCATTTTTATGTCTCCCTATGTCTAAGGGTGCAATGAACTCCACTTAATTATGCTAGATCTACTCTTAGACAGGGACTTTTGCTCCTCTGAATAAGCACATCAATACTTGAATCAATATCCTGGAATATTAAAGTAAGAATTAAGAACAAATCAAGTATTTATCATATAATTCAGAAAATAATAACAAGATCCATCTTAGGTTTCATCCCCGTTAGGTATTTATGGGATTTAGTTCATATGTATAAAATAAAACATCTCAGAAGAATAATGATAACAAAACATAAAGAAAACCCAAAAAGCCCTGAAAGAAATTGAAGGGAGATCTTCAGTCTTGAAGGAGAAGCCGGCTTCTGAGATGGATCAATCGGATTTCTTCGAGTAATTCCTTGCCTCCTACTCCGTGTGTCTTCTAGGTGCCCTTCTAGGGTGTTTATATAGGCTTTAGAATGCTTCTAAACCTTCAAAAGTGGCCTTTTTCAAATAAAACTAGACTTGGGCTCGACAGGGACACAGCTGTGTGACACGCCTCTTTGATTTCCCACGGGCATATGGTCTACCCGTGTGGGGAAGTAGAAGCCGTGTTGATTTCCCGTGTTGATTTCCCATGTTGACCCATTTTCTCCGTTTTTGGCCCATTTCTCGCTCTTTTTATCTGCTATGCTCACCTAAGTATAAAACATTAAATTAAAGGATTAGGAGCATCAAATTCCATAAATCTAATGATAATTCATCAAAAAATGTGCTTAAGCATGGGATAAAATATGTATAAGTCATGACTTATCAAGGTCACATTGACCACCGAAGTGATCTAAAAACATTTTCACAAAACAAATTGTGAAAGTTGTATTTCAAGTGCAGTTTGCTTGATTCAAACAAAACCGTTTAACCATTTAGGATTTAAAAAAATGAAATTTAAGTTACGTTAAAAAAAACACTCGGAAATGGAGATTCGCAGTTTCTAAAATTTAGTCCAAAAGTAATTTACAGAAACCCAAACTAAAATTGTACCACAGTCCCTATAAATATTTATAGTAGAAAAACGTTCACAAATTTTAAAAAAATGAAGAAACATTTTAATAGCTTGACTTAAAATGAAACACTTCTGAGACCTCCGACATCCCAAGTCTAGGCTTTAAAACACGAGAGTACCTAAAAAGGGAAAACTAAGAGGGTGAGCTACATGAGCTCAATGTGAGTTTGAAATGTAAGCGAATATCAAAAGACAAAGTATCAAATACAAACATTTCAAGTTAAGGTACACAGACTGTGTATACTAAAAGAAAACTTGCGCCAGAAGTCAGACACAACCACACGTATTGATTAGCACACACAGTAATATTTTATTCAGACAAATCAATATATGTTCAAATGCAAACTGGATGCAAAACAGATTAAAAACATACTCCAACCTTAGGTAATTCGGAGTTATACCAAAATACACAAAATTTCTTTCAATTAAATAGCAAAACAACACTTAGATTAGTCAATTTTAGAAACACACAAAAATTGTCGAATTTCGTAGAATCCAAACAACAATTCAATAAGGGTACAGAAGGGTTTCCGAACACACGTTTGAATTTGCAATTAAAGCACCACAATAGCCCCAATCTAAACTTCAAAACAACTCGCACATTAACAAAAACCATTAAAACTTAAAGTTTCAATACCAGTTTAGATGAAAAACAAATCAATCCAACTCAAGCTACTCTTACCCAGAAACCCTTGTTGACAGAATTATAAAACAATAACTAAAGACAACAAAAAATAATCAGAATAGAACAGAAGGAAAAAAAGGAAAAAAAATAGAGGAAAAAAGAAAAGAAAGAAGGAACTGACAAAAAGAAGAAAAGTAAATAGTTAAAGAAAGAGGGAGAGAAACGTGAGAATGCATAAAAGAAGTGGGAGAGTTTTTTGGAGGAAACCAAAACTAACGTGAAACCAATATGCCAAATAAGAGGAATTTTATGAAATTTTATCTATTTAATTTATTTTATTACTCTCACAAAATATATTCCAAAAATTAAACAAAAATATTTTTTAAGAAAACCCCCACATTGCACACACGTGGACTCAAACTCCAGACTAAAGGCTAAGCTACCAAATACCTAGCCGCTGAACTAGAAGGCTCACTCTGACACTAAGGTAGGAAAGAAAACCCAATTTCTCAACCTACTAACTGAACCTAACCACAAACCTCCAAACTTCTAAGCCCAAACTCGAAGGTGTTACATGGTTCCTCTCTAAACTCTAGATGATAATATTTAAGAGATATAATTAAAACTAAATCTAAACAATATCATAATAATCCTAATAATAATCCTAACAATAATACTAAAAATAGAATTTAAATCTAAACAAAGTTTTATGTCCATAAATCTCTTCTTTGAAATTTTGCCTCAAGTCTTCCACACTTTGTATTTTCGGCACCACTTCTTCCCTATTTCACATGCTGACTCATTCTGTCTTTAAATTCACGATTTTTGGCCCCACATTTCCTTTTGTCTTCAATTTAGTTTCTACAAGATAAAAAAACCATAAACAGCTCAAATTAGTAGGATCATACCCAAAATATATATGTAATTAACTCAAAAAATTATGTCATTTTAGAGTATTATCAGTGGATCCTATGCTTTCTTAGGTTTTTTTGCCTCTAGAAATTTCCTATGTTGTTTTACAAATCCACATATAGCGATTTAAGCATTAAGAAACATAACATTGAAAATGTTGGAATCGCTTGTAAGACTGACTTGATAAATACCTCCTTTCCCCCTTATGAAATAAGCCTGATATTCCAACTACTAATTTTACTTTTTATCCTATCCTTCAGCCCTTGAAATGCCAATCTATTTCCTCTACCTGCCATGCTCGGTAAGCCCAAGTACTTCTCCAAATCTGTAGAGTTTCTAACATTAAGTAGTTGAGAGATGATCAATTTATTTTGCTCAATCACATTAGAACTAAAAAATGTAGTGGATTTTTCAAAATTAACACACTAGCCTAAAAAAACTTCATATGCTCGGAGTCTATTTTTTACTGCATTTGCCCCTCTTTCTATGGCCTCACCAAAAAGAATGCAATCATCGGTAAATATTAGATGCGAAATTTTTGGCGCATGAAATTTGTATCTTAATGTTCGTGACACTATACCTCCCTATAATTGCTTAGGGTTGCTCGTACTTGATGAGGACTTGAAATATTACCAACTTTTTGCATTTTAGTGTGCATATAGCTCATTGATGACAAAGCCACTAAGCCATAAAGATCTAGGATATCACTTAGATTCTCAATTCTAACATCAAGTTCGAAATTCAAATTTCACAAGTCCATGGATAACATTCATCTTTTCGCCTTCAATTATGCTATTTTTCTCATTTTGTAATCCAAGTTTATGACAACCTTACCAAAAATGACATCTCCAACATTTGTACCTCCCTTAAATTGAAAAATGAAACACCCCTTACCCGTACCCAAGACTGGATAGGATACGATGCATTACCGAACGCATACACAGTCATTGATGCAAAAATCGGGCCATAAAATTTTCGTCCAAATTAAAACTTTTCAAACACATGTATATTACCCCTTATACGGGCCTTCGAGGCCGAAAACAGACATCGGGTGGTTCGAGATTGAACCAAGAACCTTCAATAAACTTTGGACAACTTAGCAAATTTCTTACTTTGGAGAGTCACACGCTCGTGTGTGTTGAACCGTGTGGTCACACACGCTCGTGTGGCTTGGGACATGCCTGTGTCCAAAGCCCATGTAACTCTCTGTTTGTGACATCAGCAAAATAATTTGAACCACACGGCTAGGCCACACGCCTGTGTGCTAGGCTATGTCCTCCACATGGCTGAGACACATGGCCGTGTCTCTGCCCATGTGGCAAACACTTAGGCTATTTTCCAAGCCTTCATATTTCCCATAAACCCTTACAACCTTATACACATCAAACCCACAAGTCATGGCATCATTTTAGTGATTAAACACCATTTATTAAGACACATTCAACATTAGCTCGTCATTATACATATGTTCCACCTCTTCATAATAAACTAGTCTAGCCACATTATTACACATTCATTTGACCTTGTCATCTCATTAATCACTTATACCATTAAACTATGGTTACTAACTTATACATCAAACATCCATGTTCAAGGCACTAGCATCTTATTACCATATTACATGTTTAATTCATGGTCATGACCACCTCAGTTGGTCATAAAACATGCATTCAACACACATGACATATTACCAACCATGCATGACAAACAAACATAATCATATCTTCACATCGTAAGCAATAAATCATAACATGACTAGCTAGACTTACAAGCCATAATCAATATGAGCCATATCCCATGGCCATATACAATAGCTCAAAATCGGCCAATACATTTGGCCAAATCATAATAACACATGTCATAGAACTAGGTCCCTATATATGCCACTCACTTGATAATTCTAACTATGTAACATTATTCCAAAGTTATTGGCTTGATAGTGTGATATTGCCTCCGATGATCTCCAACCCCGAGCCGACCTGATAACATTGAAAGAAATGGAAAGGAGGGAGTAAGCTTTACACTTAGTAAGCTCACATGAATAATAATAAGCAATGTATTAACATGCTGTTTTTCAATTCCTCTCTATTTATTCAAAGTCCGGTTAAGCTGTTTTCTAGAGTCATGTCCACTAAATTATTTATATCCAGAGATACGGGACTCCAAATTGAGAACCACTAATTTTCCCAGAAACTAGACTGATATATCTTCTTACCATAAAATTTTAAGAATTTTACGTCTAGCCAATAGGTACAGTTTATTCTTTAAAATCACCCTATTTTGCTATCTGATAATTCCGACCCCTCTGCACTAAAAATTAATTATCTCTTTGTACAAGACTTGGATAAAGTTCCTGTTTATTTCTTTAAAAAATAGACTCATTAGGGATTTTAAGAATATAAATTATAACCCATAATTATTTTTGTAAAATTTTTAATTATTTTCCCAAATCAGAATAGGGGATTCTGAAATCATTTTAACTCTGTCTCACAAAAATTCAAATATCTCATAATATGAAATTATTTTTCATACAATATTTCCTTTATATTAAGGTAGACTCAATAATCTTTTATTTCATATCTTATTCAATTCTAATTCGATTTTCACCATTTTTGGTGGTTTTTCAAAGTTATACAACTGCTGCTGTCCAAAACTATTTTATTACTAGATTTCACTCTTTCATGTTTTCTTTGTAGTAACTTTCATTGAAACACTTACTCCATATCAATCTTACCAAAGTTCACTCAACTATTGAGCACGTTGCTCATAAATTTCCACAAACATATACCTGCACTTATTCATCACATGGTCATGTTCACATGTATTTTCAATAAGTCGATTTCCCGATGAACTCATCGGAATAATAATAGATACACGGTTGCCTGCACATATTACCACCCTTGTAACAAAAGCTATCTAGTATGCATAGTAGCCTGCACTTACATGCGACCAACAATTTGGTACACGTAGTAGCCTGCACTTAGTACTACACACGTGACCTAACCATCTGATACACGTAGTAACCTGCACTTAGTACTACACACGTGATTGAAGTTGTCGGGTACGTATAGTAGCCTGCACTTAGTACTACACATGCAACCTAACTATCTAGTACACATAGTAGCCTGCACTTAGTACTACACAGGTGACCTAAAACCATCTTAAACACATAGTAGCCTGCACATAGTACTACACATGTGTTCTCACAATGGATCATTCGTATCATTTCTATTCCGAAGGTTCAACTGGGAAATTCCTCACTTTTCAACATTTAACAAACTCATTCATAGCCTATTTCGATTCGTAATTTACATCAAATGATCATTCTATAGGCAGCCACGTCTCATATAATAACCAAATATAATAACATAAAAAGAATTGATATATTATTTACATACAAACTTACCTTCCTTTTCACTCTTTCACAAGTTATCCAACTTAATAAAACATCATGTCATATCAAATTCTCAATTTATTCAGCTATTATATAGCAAGCCATCAATGATTGAACCATCAAACATTTTCTGTGCTACTAGTCATATATCATTGTTCTCACAAATTTTATATACCATTCTTTCATCTCTTTTCAATATATTAAACCATGCTATTCATGCAATAATAATATAAAATTTTCAATTCAAATATAGAATTGCAATATTATTGACACACGAACTTACCTCGGCACCAAAATAGCAAAAATGAACCTAACCATCGATTTTCTATTTTTCACCCGATCTAGGTCCAATCCTCAATTTCCTTGATCTATAATATCACATTTATTCCAATTATTAGTCACATTATTTAATGTGATCCAAAAATCATATTTTGGCAAAATTACATTTTTCCCCTAAACTTTATCAAAATTACACTTTTCCCCTAGGCTCGTAAAGTGATTTTTTATTCAATTTTCTCACTCTATAGGCCTAGCGAACCATTTTCATAACTATAGAAAACTACAATTCCCATCAAAACACCCTTTTATACCATTTTTACAACTTTTACAAAATGGTCCTTTCGGACATTTTCATCAAAAATCGCTTAGTAAAAGTCGTTTATTTAACACCCAACACTCATTTTCTACCATTAGACATTAAAATTCATGCATGTCACACATGGTTCAATTTTTAAACATGAACCCTAGCTCAAATTAATGGTAGAAATAGATAGATCTTGTTACGGGGATTGCAAAAACGTCAAAATCATTAAAAACGGGGCTAAAATGGACTTACAATTGAGCTTGAAAGCTTGAAAAACTCTAGCCATGGTTCCTCCATGCATGTTTCGGCCAAGAGGTTGAAGATGGACAAAAATTGGCTTTTAATTTTGTTTTTAATTCATTTTAATAACTAAATGACCAAAATGCCCTTAATGAAAAACTTTGGAAACATGCCTCACCATGTCCATTTTGTCCACCAACTTAACCAATGGTCTAATTACCATATAAGGACCTCCAATTTAAATTTTCATAAAAATTGGACACCTCTAGCATGTAGAACTCAACTTTTTCACTTTTTACTATTTAGTCCTTTTGACTAGATTGAGTGCCCAAACGTCAAAATTTTCGAACGAAATTTTTCACGAAATCATTCTATGAAATTTTAGACGATAAAAATATAAAAAAATAAAATTTTTCTCATAGGATTTGTTGTCCCCAAACCACTGTTCCGACTAGGCCCAAAATTGTGATGTTACAAAAAATGCCTAAATAAAATGTAACTTTTGTAACAGGCTAGTTTTAGCTAAATCGGAACAATGATTTCAGAACCACAAATCTGATGTCAGAAAATTATTATTGAAGCACTAAACCTATGAAGCAAAGTTGTTATTGGTTGGGACCTATAGTCAGCTTGTCACATTCCAAAAATTGAGGGTTCGTAGAATTGGGTCTCTGAAATGAGAGAAAGTGATCATGCCCTAATTTTTGTAATTATCTGTGTGTTTTTAGGAAACTAAATGATTTATTGGTCCATTGGTTAAGTTTTAGTGCAACTATCATTGAAACCTAAGCTCAAATCCCTTCCCTTGCTCCATTTTTATTATTTTACAAATTTTGCATCAAGCTCAAGTATGTGAGACACCTTGTTTTTAAAATAAATATTATAAGGTTATGTCAAGTATGAGTAATTGGCTTAGTGGTTAAAAGAAAACTAGGAGAGAGTGTAATTTGCTTAAAAACTAGAGTTTGATTTCCTTCTCTTGCTATTTTTGCTATTTTTTCTCCTTCTCCTCATTTTGTGCCACCCATGCTAGATTGAATAGCTCTAGTGTAAAATCTATCTGATATAACTCGAAATAATTTAAATTTCACAAATCCAAAATTTTTCTCAAATACCATGTACAAGAATGATGGTCGTGAAACTAACTAAAAATTTGACTAAGGAAAGCGTACCTATCGAACAGTAGTATAGTTATGGTGAGACCGGGAATATCGTATCCACGAGGACTAAAAGTACTAGTAATTACTATATTTTTATTATCTAACCTAAGAATTAAAGGATGTTGTTAAACTAAAACTAATTATCTAATTAACTAAGATTACGACAGATATTAAAGTTGGAAAATACTTTTTAGAAGACCGATGGAGAAGACAATACCCAAGGAAGAATCTAGCTAGACTTCACTTATTACTTCTGAATTAGACTATTTATTCACTTGACTTAATCCGTAGAAATCCCTAGTTTATGTTATTATCTCTCTCGAGACTAAAAACAACTGACTCGAGGTTGATTAATCGAAATCTCTTTCTAATTAAAACACCTATTGTCACATTAACTCAGTCTATGGATTCTCTTATTAGATTTGACTCTAATCTAGTAGATTTATGTTGTCCTATCTCTAGGATTGCATGCAACTCCGCTCAATTATGAATGATCTACTCCTAAACAAGGACTTTTGCTCCACTGAATAAGCACATCAAAAACCTGAATTAATATCCTGGAATATTAAAATAAGAATTAGAACTCACAATTAAGAATAAGAACAAGTATTTATCATATAATTCAAATAGTAATAAAATCCGTCCTACGTTTTATCTCCCTTAGGTATTTAGGGAGTTTAGTTCATAATAATGGAAAACATCTCCAGATTGGGAAAATAACAAAACATAAAGAACCCAAAGAACTTCTAAGGAAATTGAATGGAGATCTTCAGTCTTGAAGTAGATCCTGCTTCTGAGCTGATTCTGATGGCTATCCTTGAGTATTTTCTGCCTTCTACTTTGCGTGTCCCCTTTAATCCTCTTCTAAGGTGTTTATATAGACTTTGGAATGCTTCAAAAACCCTCAAAATTAGCCTTTTCCAAGTAGAATTAGACTTGGGCTCGACAGGGACACGGCTGTGTGGCACACCCGTGTGATGATGTTCAGGCCGTGTGTAATTTTAAGTTGGTTTTTAGTCGACACGGCCATGACACATGGGCATATCGCCTACCCGTGTGTCACACACGGGCATGTGGATCACCCGTGTGGAAGTGCTTAAGCTGTGTGAACACTGAATTAGGTCCAAGTTGTCCCTTTTTTGGCCCATTTCTTGCTTTTTTTACTTTCCTATGCTCACCTAATTATAAAACATAAATTTAAAGGATTAGGAGCATCAAATTCAATGAAACTAAGGAAAAATCATCCATAAATATGTTAAACATGGGGTAAAAATATGTATATATTATGGTTTATCAAAGAAATAACCTAAATCCATGTATAGACATCCACATTTACCATCCAATTATTACAAAAAAAAAACCTAGCTAAGACTTCCAAATAAATCAACAACATTAAATTATTTTCCTATTCACGTTAGATACCTACCACTTTATTGTTAAAAAAACATAAAAGCTACCAACCACTTTAGGATTTTATACTCTTTTAAGATAACTCATATTTCCAATAATTAAATAATGAATTTAGACGTCAAGTTCTTCACTTCCCTAAAATGGATAAAAACCAACTGAACTAAAAATATATATATAAATTGCTTTTATATTCTTATGATAAATAATTTCAAAGTCCATTTTCAATAGTCTAAAAAAACACTTCAATATCACTTTAACTCAACTAGTTATGATGAGTGAATTGAATGAATCTGACATAGAGTCTGACATAGAGTCAATGGCCACCATTTCCGCATGCTTGGAAAATGACAATCTTCATTTTTCCAAGTCATTTTTCATCTCAATCTTCATTTTCTTCTATAATTTTTTTTTACCTTGTATGTGGGGAGTGTCTCGTATTCTTCTCCCAATTAAATTATGCTATCTTTTCTCTGTTAAACTCTAATTATTCTAGGGATATTTTAGTATGATTAGAACTCTACTTAGCCTATTTGAAGGGGTCTTGTATCTTTGTTTTAATATGCCAACCAGAAAAAAGGTTTTTCTTTAAAGGTGACAAGATGTAACTGCATGTGAGTTTTCGTGAGAATTTCGTTGTAATTATGGAGAGTATTTTCTCCATACTTCATGCTTGTTTGTTTAATCATTTAGTCGAAACTCGAAGCCTCCTTTGCCCGTGGTTTTTCCCACTTTGATGGTTTTCCAAATAAAATTTTTGTTTTCATTATTCTCCACTTTTATTATCTCGTTGTTTCTACGGGTCAAACCCCAACAATCTAAACAGAAGATTATAGAAGGTAAACAAAAATTAAAGAAGAAAATGAAGATTGAGATGAAAAATCACCTGGAGGATTGTAACACCCCTCGCTCGTATTCAATGTCAGAATAGGGTTATGGAGCATTACCAAACTTTTTATACAATTAAACATACATTTCACATAAATTTTCCATTTCCATATAAATATCAATCATAAACAATCACATTGTACCTAATACGAGCCTATGAGGCCCTAAACATACATCTAAAGTGGTTCGGACTAAATCGATAACTCAGGAAAATTTTAGAAAAACTTAGAAAATTTTTACAGAAAATAGGGGGCAAACGCCCGTGTGGCCTAGTCGTGTGTCTCACATGGCCAAAAACACACCCATGTCACAGGCCGTGTATGTAACAATCCGTTTTTGGTCAAATTAGAAAGTGGTTTCGGAACCACAACTCTGAGGTCAAAATAATTGTTTTATTATTATTTTAATTTCTACACCATGAAAATATGATTGTGTGAAATTTTCATTAAGAAATTTTATCATTTGAGTGCTTAATTTAATAAAAGGACCAAATCGCGTAAGTGCAAAAGTAGTGTTCTATTAGATAAAGGTGTCTAATAGCTATAGAACCTTAAAGTTAAGGTTCTTAAATGATAATTAGACCATTTATGTTGATAGTGGATGATAATGGCTTGGTATTATTGAAATTTTGATTAAGTAATAAGGTTAATTTAGTAATTTGGTTAATTTAAATAAAAATAAATAAAACAAATTAAAAGGTTATCATCTTTAATGTCTGCAACCTATTTTGATAATAAGAAATAGCCATGGGAATGAGCTAGGGATCAGCTAGTTTGGAAGCTCAATTGGTGAGTAAATTTTGTCCCATTTTTAATGTTTTCTATGTTTTTAAGATCGTTGCAGCTTGGTCTAGCTAGCCCAGGGACTAATTTGCAAAAATGCTAAAGATTTTAGATGTTTCCATTGATGAATTAGCATGTATTTTGAAGTTTCTTGATAGATTATGAATTCTTGTTGCTAGGTATACAAGTTTAGTTAAGTGTTTTTTAGTGAAAATGCATATTAAGGGTTAAATTGTAAAATGTGAAAAACTTTGTGGTTTAAATGTGAAATAAATAAAAATATGGGCCGCTGAGGGCATAATAGTAACTTGGCTAGGCTTTGGTTGTGATGAAATTGAATGAATTTTTTTTATGAGCCTAAGGACTAAATTTTAAAAGTGGTGAAACATTAGGGGCAAATGCGTAAATGTGCTTAAATGTGTGTTTTGGATTAAATTGAATAGAGAGATTATTAAATAAGTTAATTTTGAATATATTTAGATCAAGCAAAGCGAAATCTGGATCTAGATGGGGAGGACTAAAGTTATCAACTAATCGACCTATTTCGTCATTTCACATCTGAGGTAAGTTCGTATATTATAAGTTTTAATACAAATGTAATTTATATGCTTTAATATCGCATATATTGTGAATACAAGATGGATATGTTCGATAGTGATTCGACAATGTTTGGACATTTGAAATCTCGGTTGAACCTGTAACACCCCGAACCCGAGGCCGTCGCCGGAGTCGAACACGAGGTGTTAACAGACTTCAACCCACTTAAAAAAAAAATTTCCAGACAAGCTGCCAGTCTGCGTACTAGTCGCTAAAAAAATCATATCTCGAGTTCTAAAACTCGAAATCCAGTTCCGTAAATTTTCCCTGAAAATAGACTCATATGGTCATCTACATTTTTTTTTCTAGAATTTTTGGTCCGACCAATTAGTACATTTTATTATTCAAAGTCTCCCATGTTACAGGGATCGACTACACTGACCTTTGTGCAATACGACTTGGATATCTCCCTGCACAGAGTTTCAATACTGATACCGTTTGTTTCTAAAGAAACTAGACTCAGAGAGGAATCTATAAATATATGGTATGACTCCTAATTATCTCTGGTTGATTTATAATGAATTTCCAAAGTCGGAACAGGGAATCCAGAAACCGTTCTGGCCCTGTCTCACGAGAACCTGAATATCTCTTAACATACTGTCCATATGATCTTTTCGTTGCTTCTATATGAAAATAGACTCATCGAGCTTCGAATACATAATTTATTCATCAATAAATTCCACTCCTACTATTTTTTTAGTGATTTTTTAATCTCATGTCACTGCTGCTGCCAGCATCTGTTACGAAAGTAACTAGGTCCATTTCATGCCTACTCCTTGATCCAACTCAATCGAACATTCATGCCATTTTCGCATGGCTTAAAGTTTACATACCAAAGTTCAAACACAACATAATAGCCTATACATGCCGAAATGTTCTCCTAAGCCGACTAAGAAGAAAATACCAAAACTTGCTATCCGGTGTGATGACTTCGATGACGGCCCGACCACGCAAAAAGAGATGTGTCCAAGAAACCTAGAATAGGTGACAAGGAAACACCGAGTGAGTTTATAACTCAGTAAGTCATAAGCTATGCACTACCATCCATCAATAACATTATCACAAGAGAAAACAAAATGGAACGAGGCTAATTACTCCATCCATTCCGAACCATACCATAGTTCCTCCGACCTATCGGTTTAATTTCATACCAATTTATGCATTCACAATCCACATACTCATCAATAGGATATTCGAGGCATTTTCATAAATCATCTTATTTTCGTTACAAACATACAACTAAACGGCCTTTCACCCATTCTACGATAAATTTTATGTACGTGACTTCAAGTATATTTGTCACATAGGTTCAAACTTACCAAGCTCAACACCAAGTATAGACATAGCACCTATTAGCCATGAACTCAAGACACTTACCCGATCCGCTGTCCGTGATCGACTCAATAGCGTCGCACACTTAGTGTCCATAATGATTCAAGAATATATATTAAGTCCGCACACTCAGTGCTATATAATCAACTCGCACACTTAGTGCTACATAATCAAACTCGCACACTTAGTGCTACATAGTCAACTCGCACACTTAGTGCTACATAGTCAAACTCGCACACTTAGTGCTACATAGTCAAACTCGCACACTTAGTGCTACATAGTCAATTGGCACACTTAGTGCTGCACAATTTAAACCCGCACACGTAGCGCCAATCTCATGGTCATAAATGTTTATACTCGCACATTTAGTGCCGAGATCAACAACTCAATACATCTCACCTCTTTTCTTTTCATTCAACACTTTCATCATCACATACGTACATGCATATATATATTTATTCATTCCATTCAGCATCATTACATAAACGTTATGACCATTTGAATTAATACCAACTATATGCTTAATGACTTACCTCGTGTTGGGTAAGATGGTTCCAACTCGGCTACTCGATGACCTTTTCTTTGCCTTTGCTCGATTCACCTCCTTTAACTCCTTGAGCTTAATCAATAATTTAACTAGTTTAACCACCTTGCTAAATATTTACAATCCAATTTCACATGTATATGTATGTTAGTATATTCGGCTAATAACCTCATGCAACTACCATATCATCAAAAATCTAATCACACATGCACATGCATTAGGTAAGTTACCTTTGCTAATTTTAAACCCAACATCACACAAGCTCTCAAGTGATGGCCGAATGCTTCTTTTGTTACCCAACTAATCATTCGACAATTTCATCCCCTTTACCACCCTTTTATGCCTAATTATCTAAATCAAGATAAGATCATCAACATGCCTAACCATAGCCGAATGTGCAACATTAATCTATCACCTCTATCTCTTAAATACTATCAAGTTCATTTACTTCTAATTTCTTAAGTTCAACATCTTAATGCCCGTTATAGCCACTCCCATAATCTAAATTTAAAAATCGGCAACACCCACATTTCAACTATCTTAGCCGAATACTCCTCAACACTTAGACTAAAGTATGCACATTAAACTTAATACAACTTTCATTATTCCTTTCACCCTCAAACATAATTTATAAATCTTGCCCTTCCTTCCATGTTTCGGTCAATTATTCAAATTACCTCATAACATGAACATTCTTTTCAACTAATCTAGCATGACTCATTCGGCCTTAACAAAGAACCACTTTTTATACAAGGACAAAAATAAATCAAATGAACCTCCCATTTAAACCCCATTCTATCTTCTACTTACTCAATAATACATGTTTCTTAGTTCATATTCATCTATAACCATTTCAAATCACATACTACAAAACATCATCAATTTGGCATATAAGAACATAACCAAAGGTTTCTTGCAACACAACTCAAAAATCAACGCATGGGTCATGTTATGAGCATCAAAACAACTCAACTTCACAAAAAAAATGCCAAAAGAACCACATGATATCATACCTTAATCTATAAACTCACTTGGCCGAATGTCCTAGCTTCCATTTTTCTTTTCTTTTCCTTATGGTTTCGGCAAGATGATAGAAAAGATGATGGAACTTTGTTTTTATCACCACTTACTAATATAAATTTATTATACATAATTCCCACCAAATATAAAAAAATGAAGACAAGGGAACACCATAATGCATGCGTATGTTGGCCGGCCATTCACAATCAAAAATGGTCTATTTGACATGCAAGTCCACTCTTTTTGGTACATGCACTAATAAACCATTTTAAATTGGACTATCATATTTTCACCATGTCTCAAATCGATCCCTATTAACAATTTCTCATGCAATTGATAAAATTAGGGAATGAAACTTCCACATACTCATGTTCACACATAATAAGCATAGAATATAGCAATTAATTATTTTACGACTCGGTCTTGTGGTCCCGAAACCACTTTCCGACTAGGGTCACATTAGGGCTGTCACAACTCTCCCCCACTTAAGAAATTTTCGTCCTCGAAAAGCTTACCAGTAAATAGGTTTGGGTATCATTCTTTCATCGAACTCTCGATTTCCCAAGTAGCTTCCTCGATCCCGTGTTTGAGCCATAACACCTTTACTAACGGAACCCTTTTTTCCGCAACTCCTTCACTTCACGAGCTAGGATACACATCGGCTCTTCTTCATAACTCATATCGGCTTGAATTTCAACCTCCGACAGACTAATTATGTGCGAAGGATCAGATCTATAGCGTCGAAGCATCGAAACATGAAAGACATCGTGTATCCTTTCAAGTTCAGGGGGCAAAATCAATCTATATGCAACCGGACCAACTCGTTCGGAGATTTCGTACGGCCCAATGAATCTCGGGCTCAACTTGCCCTTACGGCCAAACCTGAGTACCTTTTTCCAAGGCGAAACTTTAAGGAACACTTTATCTCCCACCTGATATTCAATGTCCTTTCGTTTCAAGTCCGCATACGATTTCTGACGATCTGTGGCTGCCTTCAGACTTTCACGGATTACCTTTACTTTCTGTTCGGCATCTTTAATCAAATCAACTCCGAAAATTTTACTTTCACCGAGCTCGGTCCAAAACAATGGTGTACGGCATTTACGACCGTACAAAGCCTCGTAAGGTGCCATCTTAATACTTGATTGAAAACTATTGTTGTAAGCGAATTCAATCAAAGATAAATACCGTTCCCATGAACCACTAAACTCGAGGATGCAACATCTGAACATATCCTCAAGTATCTGAATCATCCGCTCGGATTGACCATCGGTTTGTGGATGAAAAGCGGTGCTAAAATGCAGCTTGGTACCCAACGCTTCTTGCAATTTCTTCCAAAATCGCGAGGTGAATCTCGGATCTCTATCCGACACGATAGAAATAGGTACTCCATGTAATCTCACAATCTGAGAAACATACAATTCGGCTAGTTTATCCAATGAAAAATCCGTACGCACAGGGATAAAGTGAGCCGACTTAGTCAGTCTATCAACAACAACCCAGATCGCATCCTTCTTACTTGTTGACAATGGTAGTCCGGACACAAAGTCCATTGTGACTCGATCCCATTTCCACTCGGGTATCATGATCGGCTGAAGTAATCCTGAAGGCACTTGATGTTCCGCTTTCACTTGTTGACATATTAAACATCTCGAAACAAAGTCGGAGATGTCCCGTTTCATACCATGCCACCAAAACCATCGTTTCAAATCGTTGTACATTTTCGTACTCCCCGGGTGAATTGACATTCGGCTACAATGAGCTTCGTTCAGAATCATCGAAATGAGTTCTGAATTTTTTGGAACACACAACCGACTTCTGAACCTCAAACAATCGTCATCATCAATTTGAAATTCGGATTCCATATTCGGAATACATTCAGCCCGTTTTGCAACCAATTCATCGTCGACTTTCTGAGCTTCACTAATTTGATGAATCAATGATGGTTTGGCCTTTAATTCAGCTACTAACACATTGTCGGGTAGAACCGACAAGCGCACATTCATCGCTCGTAAAGCAAACAGTGATTTTCGGCTTAAGGCGTCCGCAACCACATTAGCCTTTCCCGGGTGGTAATCAATGACAAGCTCGTAATCTTTCAACAACTCAAGCCAACGTCTTTGTCGCAGATTTAAGTCTCTTTGAGTCATCAAATATTTGAGACTTTTGTGATCCGAAAATACATGGCACTTTTCACCAAACAAATAATGTCGCCATATTTTCAAAGCAAATACGATGGCGGCTAGCTCGAGATCATGGGTTGGATAATTTCTCTCGTGTGGCTTCAATTGTCTCGACGCATAGGCCACAACTCGACCTTCTTGCATCAATACGCAACCCAACCCGAGTAAGGATGCGTCACTATAAATGACAAACTCTTTGCCTGATTCGGGTTGCACTAAAATTGGAGCTTCAGTCAAATGAGTTTTCAGTTGATCGAAGCCTTTCTGACATTTCTCCGTCCATTCAAACTTAGCATCCTTTTGAAGTAGCTTCGTCATTGGTGTGGCTATCATCGAGAAACCTTTGACAAATCGTCGGTAATAACCGGCGAGTCCCAAAAAGCTCTGAACCTCAGTAATACTTCTCGGAGGTTTCCAGTTAAGTATGGCTGATATTTTGTTCGGGTCAACTCGAATATCCGATGCGGATACCACATGACCCAAGAAGCTAACCTCTCTTAACCAGAACTCACACTTACTGAACTTAGCATATAACTTCTTATCCCGCAAAACTTGCAACACTAATCTCAAGTGTTCAGCATGTTCGATCTCATCTCTTGAATAGACCAAGATGTCATCAATGAACACAACTATGAACCGATCCAAATATGGTCTGAAGATCCGATTCATCAAATCCATAAATACCGCAGGGGCATTAGTGACCCCAAACGGCATCACTAAGAACTCGTAGTGACCATATCTCGTCCTGAAGGCAGTTTTGGGTATGTCTGATTCTCGAATTCGCAACTGTTAATAGCCCGATCTCAGATCTATTTTGAGAACATTGAGGCTCCCTTCAGTTGGTCGAACAAATCATCGATACGCGGTAACGGATACTTATTCTTTATCGTCACTTTATTCAGTTGACGATAGTCAACGTACAACCTCATGGTTCCGTCCTTCTTTTTCACGAACAATATTGGTGCACCCCAAGGTGAGAAACTCGGTCGAGCGAAACCTCTATCCGTCAACTCTTGCAATTGAGCTTTCAATTCTTTTAACTCGGTTAGTGCCATACGATACGGAGCTATCGAAATTGGCGTAGTTCCAGGTACAAGCTCAATACCAAACTCTATCTCCCGAACAGGTGGCAAACCCGGTAACTCTTCAGGAAACACATCCGGGTATTCACAAACCACCGGCACAGATTCGGGTTTCTTTTCTAACTCTTTGTCATCAAGTACATACGCAAGGTATGCTTCGCACCCTTTTCTTACATATTTCTGGGCCAACATTGCTGATATTACAGCTGGCAACCCCCTTAAGTCCGCAGACTCAACTCGGATTATCTCGTTATTTGCGCACCTCAAATCGATAGTCTTACTTTTGCAATTCACAACCGCATCATGCGCGGTCAACCAATCCAAACCAAGAATAACATCAAATTCATCAAACGGCAAAAGCATCAAGTCCGCCGGAAAACAAGAACCTCGAATTACTAGGGGACATCTCTTACACACTTTGTCGACAAGCACGTAACGACCCAAGGGATTTGACACCCGAATTACGAACTCAGTAGACTCAACAGGTAGAGTCTTACTGGATGCTAAGGTTTCACATACATATGAATGAGTAGAGCCAGGGTCAATCAATGCAATCACATTAGTATCAAAGAGAGTAAAGGTACCAGTGATGACGTCAGGGGAGGATGCCTCCTCTCGTGCGCGAATGGCATATGCTCTAGCAGGAGTACGATTCTCGGCTCGAACAGCCGTATCAGAGGTCCCTCTCTGACTACCACCCCTACCTCCTAAAATTCTCGGTGGTCTACCTCTAGTTGTCACTCCACTAGGTCTTGCACCTTGAATCTTATTCTTCTCATCAAGCTCCATGCAATCTCTAATGAAGTGGTCCTTCGAACCGCATCCGTAACAGGCCCTGTTAATAGTCTTACCCCAACATTCACCTATGTGTCGTCTTCCACATTGGGGACATTCAGGTTTCTCTAGACGATTATTGCCCACACTAGCTACCGAAGTAGCTCGGGAGTCCGTCGATGGTCTTGCTCTGATGGAAATTCCCGCAGTCGTCCTCGACTTATTAGTGTCCTCCCTGAACTTCTTTACGGCTGAGAATGGAGCTTTACCCGTCGATCTTTTACGATAGTCTCTAGCCTCAAATTCAGCCTTCTTCTTCTCCTTTCCAAGTTCTTCCGCCTTGCAGGCTCCTTCGACTAGTGTTACGAATTCTTTTATTTCCAAAATACCCATTAGTAGCTTTAAATCTTCATTCAATCCTTCTTCGAATCTTTTGCACATAGCAACCTCATCAGCTACACACTCCCGGGCATGCCTACTGAGTCTTACGAATTCATGTTCGTATTCAGATACTGTCATACGGCCTTGCTTAAGTTCCAAGAATTCCTTACGCTTTTGATCAATGAACCGTTGACTAATATATTTCTTTCGAAATTCCGTCTGAAAGAAGTCCCAAGTTACTCGTTCGTTTGGGACTATGGAAATCAGGGTCCTCCACCAATAGTAGGCTGAGTCCCGCAACAAGGATATATCACACTTTAGACATTCATCGGGTGTGCATGACAGTTCATCAAACACCCGAATGGCGTTATCAAGCCAGAACTCGGCCCTTTCAGCATCATCAGTCACTATGGCCCTGAACTCCTCAGCCCCGCGCTTCCTAATCAAGTCTACAGGTGGCTTACTCAGCCTCACAGGATCAGTAACTGATGGCATTACTAGCTCCGGGGGTGGATTATTCAAATTCGGGAATTGTTGGACAGCCGGATTGGTTCGGGCATACTGCGCGACCCATTCATTCATCATGGTAAAGAAGGCTTGTTTAGCCCCCTCACCTTGATTATTCGCAGATGACTGAGGTTCAACAGGCGGCGTCCCTTGTGCAGGAGCAGCCGCTACACTTTCAATGTCATCCGCCAAGGTTCTCTCTACACCGGGATCCATTTACTAATCAAAACATAAATTTTAACCGTCAGAAGTCATCACACAGTTAAACATTAACATTCGGCATGTATAGCTAGACTCATACGTGCTATGGTAGTCCTAGAACCGACTAAACCATAGCTCTGATACCAATCAAATGTAATACCCCGAACCCGAGGCCGTCGCCGGAGTCAAACACGAGGTGTTAACAGACTTCAACCCACTTAAAAAAAATTTTCCAGACAAGCTGCCAGTCTGCATACTAGTCGCTAAAAAAATCATATCTCGAGTTCTGAAACTCGAAATCCAGTTCCGTAAATTTTCCTTGAAAATAGACTCATATGACCATCTACACATTTTTTTCTAGAATTTTTGGTCCGACCAATTAGTACAGTTTATTAGTCAAAGTCTCCCATGTTACAGGGATCGACTACACTGACCTTTGTGCAATACGACTTGGATATCTCCCTGCACAGAGTTTCAATACTGATACCGTTTGTTTCTATAGAAACTAGACTCAGAGAGGAATCTATACATATATGGTATGACTCCTAATTATCTCTGGTTGATTTATAATGAATTTCCAAAGTCGGAACAGGGAATCCAGAAACCGTTCTGACCCTGTCTCACGAGAACCTGAATATCTCTTAACATACTATCCATATGATCTTTCCGTTGCTTCTATATGAAAATAGACTCATCGAGCTTCGAATACATAATTTATTCATCAATAAATTCCACTCCTACTATTTTTTTAGTGATTTTTCAATCTCATGTCACTGCTGCTGCCAGCATCTGTTACGAAAGTAACTAGGTCCATTTCATGCCTACTCCTTGATCCAACTCAATCGAACATTCATGCCATTTTCGCATGGCTTAAAGTTTACATACCAAAGTTCAAACACAACATAATAGCCTATACATGCCGAAATGTTCTCCTAAGCCGACTAAGAAGAAAATACCAAAACTTGCTATCCGGTGTGATGACTTCGATGACGGCCCGACCACGCAAAAAGAGATGTGTCCAAGAAACCTAGAATAGGTGACAAGGAAACACCGAGTGAGTTTATAACTCAGTAAGTCATAAGCTATGCACTACCATCCATCAATAACATTATCACAAGAGAAAACAAAATGGAACGAGGCTGATTACTCCATCCATTCCGAACCATACCATAGTTCCTCCGACCTATCGGTTTAATTTCATACCAATTTATGCATTCACAATCCACATACTCATCAATAGGATATTCGAGGCATTTTCATAAATCATCTTATTTTCTTTACAAACATACAACTAAACGGCCTTTCACCCATTCTACGATAAATTTCATGTACGTGACTTCAAGTATATTTGTCACATAGGTTCAAACTTACCAAGCTCAACACCAAGTATAGACATAGCACCTATTAGCCATGAACTCAAGACACTTACCCGATCCGCTGTCCGTGATCGACTCAATAGCGTCGCACACTTAGTGTCCATAATGATTCAAGAATATATATTAAGTCCACACACTCAGTGCTATATAATCAACTCGCACACTTAGTGCTACATAATCAAACTCGCACACTTAGTGCTACATAGTCAACTCGCACACTTAGTGCTACATAGTCAAACTCGCACACTTAGTGCTACATAGTCAATTCGCACACTTAGTGCTGCACAATTGAAACCCGCACACGTAGCGCCAATCTCATGGTCATAAATGTTTATACTCGCACATTTAGTGCCGAGATCAACAACTCAATACATCTCACCTCTTTTCTTTTCATTCAACACTTTCATCATCACATACGTACATGCATATATATATTTATTCATTCCATTCAGCATCATTACATAAACGTTATGACCATTTGAATTAATACCAACTATATGCTTAATGACTTACCTCGTGTTGGGTAAGACGGTTCCAACTCGGCTACTCGATGACCTTTTCTTTGCCTTTGCTCGATTCACCTCCTTTAACTCCTTGAGCTTAATAAATAATTTAACTAGTTTAACCACCTTGCTAAATATTTACAATCCAATTTCACATGTATATGTATGTTAGTATATTCGGCTAATAACCTCATGCAACTACCATATCATCAAAAATCTAATCACACATGCACATGCATTAGGTAAGTTACCTTTGCTAATTTTAAACCCAACATCACACAAGCTCTCAAGTGATGGCCGAATGCTTCTTTTGTTACCCAACTAATCATTCGACAATTTCATCCCCTTTACCACCCTTTTATGCCTAATTATCTAAATCAAGATAAGATCATCAACATGCCTAACCATAGCCGAATGTGCAACATTAATCTATCACCTCTATCTCTTAAATACTATCAAGTTCATTTACTTCTAATTTCTTAAGTTCAACATCTTAATGCCCGTTATAGCCACTCCCATAATCTAAATTTAAAAATCGGCAACACCCACATTTCAACTATCTTAGCCGAATACTCCTCAACACTTAGACTAAAGTATGCACATTAAACTTAATACAACTTTCATTATTCCTTTCACCCTCAAACATAATTTATAAATCTTGCCCTTCCTTCCATGTTTCGGTCAATTATTCAAATTACCTCATAACATGAACATTCTTTTCAACTAATCTAGCATGACTCATTCGGCCTTAACAAAGAACCACTTTTTATACAAGGACAAAAATAAATCAAATGAACCTCCCATTTAAACCCCATTCTATCTTCTACTTACTCAATAATACATGTTTCTTAGTTCATATTCATCTATAACCATTTCAAATCACATACTACAAAACATCATCAATTTGGCATATAAGAACATAACCAAAGGTTTCTTGCAACACAACTCAAAAATCAACGCATGGGTCATGTTATGAGCATCAAAACAACTCAACTTCACAAAAAAAATGCCAAAAGAACCACATGATATCATACCTTAATCTATAAACTCACTTGGCCGAATGTCCTAGCTTCCATTTTTCTTTTCTTTTCCTTATGGTTTCGGCAAGATGATAGAAAAGATGATGGAACTTTGTTTTTATCACCACTTACTAATATAAATTTATTATACATAATTCCCACCAAATATAAAAAAATGAAGACAAGGGAACACCATAATGCATGCGTATGTTGGCCGGCCATTCACAATCAAAAATGGTCTATTTGACATGCAAGTCCACTCTTTTTGGTACATGCACTAATAGAACATTTTAAATTGGACTATCATATTTTCACCATGTCTCAAATCGATCCCTATTAACAATTTCTCATGCAATTGATAAAATTAGGGAATGAAACTTCCACATACTCATGTTCACACATAATAAGCATAGAATATAGCAATTAATTATTTTACGACTCGGTCTTGTGGTCCCGAAACCACTTTCCGACTAGGGTCACATTAGGGCTGTCACAGAACCTTAGGAATAGTTTAGGATAATGGGACATGTCAGTAGAGAATATATTGAGTTGGCTTAGGGCCATGAATATCGGCTGATTTGGCTTCGGACCATGATATTAGTATTTCGGATATAAGCTACCTTGATTTGGCTTCGATCCATGGTATAGGTACTTAATGTGCGAGACTCTTGAGTATCCGACTTCTATTTCGAATGGTTCAACGGGTAAATGAAAGATGTGATTGAGTATGAGAATGATATAAGATGGTATAGGTACGTACATAACATGTATAAGTTTTGGTTCGAAGAAAATTTTGAAGAATATGATTAATATCATAATTGTTTATATGAAAGGTTTGTTAGATAATAAATGCTAAATGTTGATATATTCAAATTGTTGATTTATAATCTTGAGATTGAATTAGGTTTATGGTATACGAGCTTACTAAGCTTTATAGCTTACTTTGTTTATTTTCCCATTTTTTATAGTGTTATCAAGCTAGCTCGGATTCAAGAATCGTCGGAGATCGCTTCACACTATCCACCTATCACCTAGTACCTATGAATTCTAATATTTTAAGTATATGACTTGTATAGGGATTTTGGTCATGTTGGTTATGTTTTGATTATGATTTTGGCCATTTGAATTGGCTTGTAAATGTCTAAGGTTTGGTTTGTATATTTGGCCATGTGAGTTGGCTTATTTTGGTTGATTTTGGTTATGTTTATATGTATATAAATGACCTATGTTGTGTGAATGAAGTTGGAGTCATGATGTTTATTGATATTAGGAAATTTGAATGTCAAATAGGTGATGATTTGTCAATTAGTATGTTTGTGGAATTGAGCATATTGATGCATAATTGTTAATAGTCATTTTGATGAATTAATAAAAATAAAGATTGGTATGAAGTTAGATGGCATAATGTGATATTTAAGTTTTGCATTGGTTGGTATTGGAAATGGTATAAATTATGCTTGATTTGGAATTGATTTATATGTCTATTAATGCTATGTCTTATGCCATATGAGTTGTATAGGTGTGCCTAAGTTTGGGTGCCAAATTGGCTTGGTAAATAGCCTATTTTTAGGGCACTTGGGATAGCCACACAGGTGTGTGTGTTGGCCGTGTGACCCAAGTCAGAGAGTTACATGAGGTCGGACACAATCTGGGACACAGCCATGTGCTCCCATTTTGAATGTCCACACGGCCAGTGACACGGGCATGTCTGTTGTCCACACGGGCGTGTGTCCCCTGTTTTGAGAAAAATTTTCAAGGTTTCGTAAAAGTTCCCTAAGTTATCGGTCTAGTCTCAAATCACTCCCAATATATGTTTAGAACCTTGAAGGCTCGTATTAGGTACAAATTGATTAATATTGAATGATGAATGCATGAATTGTGAAAATGTATGCTAAATGAATGGTTAATTGTTTTATAAGTCTGCTAATGCTCCATAACCCTATTCTGGCGTTGAATACAGGTGAGGGGTGTTACAATGTAGACATTTGAAATGGTATCACATAGCCGTGTCCCAGCCCTTGTCCGACCCCATGTAACTCCCTGACTTGGGTTACACGGTCAATCACACGCCCGTGTGCTAGGCCGTATGCTAAGCCCTGCCAAACCTGTAGGGTATACTAACTTATGCCACACAACCAAGTCACACGCCCGTGTGCTAGGCCTTATGGAGCATACTAACTTGATTAATTCAACACCAGGGGACACATGGCCATGTAACCTGACCGTGTGTCACACACGATTGAGACACACAGACGTGTTTATGCCTGTGTGGAAAAAAAATAGGCTATTTGCCAAGTCATCTTGCCACCCAATTTTTGTATACACCTACACCTAACCAAATGGCACCAAAAAAATAGGCATTCATCCAACCTCAACCAATCATAAATAATACCATTTCAATACCAACATATACATAGTACACAAATACCCCAAAATGCCATTCAATTTCATACTAAACTTCACATTCATAACAAGCATCTTCTATCACTAATCAACCACACATCACAAGATAAATGACACATATATATACTTGAGCAAAACATGCCAAATAAAAGCCAAATCACATGGCTAAAATCATAATACATCCACCATCAGTTATAAGACAACTCAAAAGATTAAATCCATTACTAAAATATATCGAATGACCAAACTCCTATACATGCCATACAACCATAAACATGATTCAAAAATACCAATGTGATAGCTTAATAGTGTGATGGGGTCTCCGAAGGTTCCCAAATCCAAGCTAGCTTTGATTTCACTATAAAACACAAAAAAAATAAACAATGTAAGCTATAAAGCATAGTAAATTCGTATAGCATTAAACTCAACTTACCATATATGCACAATTTAAGTAATTTAAACATAACATAACATTTCTCATGATAATTCACAACCTACCACATTTTCATTCACCAAGTTAGTTATGAATTTCATAAATTTCCTCATTTTAAAGCTTGTACAGTTCATGTACATGCCTGTACCATCTTGTACCAAATTCATACTCAACCACATCTCTGATAAACCCGTTGAACCATTCGGAATACTGTTGGATACTTGGGAATCTCACACTTTAAGTGTCACATACATAGCCGAAGCTATCTCAATCTTATATCACATATAATGCTCACTCTCGAGCTATCAACGGGTCTGCTTACATAAGCTGACGGTCATAATGAAGCTACATGGTGCTGCTCACACAAGCTGATGAGAATCCGCAACACATGCTGGGTAACTTAGCCACCGGTAGGACGTATGGACCAGCATCCAAATCACATAACCCCTAATGACTTGTCATTTTTATCTTAATTTATTCCTAAGGTTCAACGGGGATTTCACACTTGCTGATTTGTCATCCAATGTATCTGCAAGGCCATATTCACAATTTATGTAATATTAAAGCATTAATAATACAATTATAATAATGCTTATTACATACGAATTTACCTCGATCGCTAAAACGGTAGAATAAATCGACTAGTTTGATACTTTTTTTCCCCCAATCTAAATCTAGATTTCACTTTTATTGATCTATATGCAATAAAGCTTAACTAATTCAATTATCAATCTATTCAATTTAGCCCCAAATACACATTAAAGCAATTTTACACTTTTGCCCCTATGATTTCAACAATTTTACAATTTAGTCCTTATCTCATAAAAATACAAATTCATGAAATTTAACTTATACCCATGCTAGCTGAATTTCAATTAAGTCCCCAGCAGCCCATATTTTTCATTTATTTTGCAATTTAACTACAAAATTTTAACATTTATCAATTTAATCCCTAAATAACAATTTTGTCAAAAATCACTTAACAAATATTGTTTATCTAAGAACAAACATACATTTTCTACCATTAAACATCAAAACACATGCTCATTCATCAATGGAAAAACCCTAAACCTTTAACATTTTTGCAAATTAGCCCAAAGGCTAGCTAGATTAAGCTGCAATGATCGCAAAAATATAGAAGTCATTAAAAATGGGACAAAAATCACTTAAAATTTAGCCTCAAAGTGACCGAACCCTAAATGCATAAAAATGGCTTCCTCCCCTTAAGTATTCGGATGAAGATGAATAAATAGAAAGATGATATGTGATTTTATTTTATTTAATTACTTTAATAACTAAATTAAAAAATTAACCTTAATGAACATTAATTATTTCACTATATGCCAAGCCATTATCATCCATTAACTCATTAATGGGTTAATTACCATTTAAGGAGCTCCACTTTAATATTCCATAGCTATTAGATACCTTTAACAAATAGAACTCTACTTTTACACTTTTCGTGATTTAGTCTTTTTTATCAAATTAAGCACACAAACAATAAAATTTCTTAACGAAAATTTCACACAACCATATTATTATGCTGTAATTAAAATAATAATCAAATAATTATTTTGACCTCAGATTTGTGGTCTCAAAACCACTGTTCTGATTTGACTAAAAATGGTTTGTTATAAGGATTGTTATTTTCCAAGCATACAGAGATGGTGGCATTTGACTCCATGCCAGATTCCTTCAATTAACATATCACAACTATTTGAGTTAAAGGGATAATCTAAGTGATTTTTTAGACTATTGACAACGGACTTTTAAATTATTTATCATCAGAATATAAAAGTAATTTATATATATTTAATTTAGTTGGTTTTTATCCATTTTAAGGAAGTGAAGAACTTGGCTAATTATTATTCTAAATTCATTATTTAAATATTGGAAATATGAGTTTCTCAAAAGAGTAAAAAAATCCAAAAGTGGAAGGTAGCTTTTTTTAATAATAAAGCGGTAGTTATCTAACATGCATAGGAAAAGAATTTAATGTTGTCGATTTATTTGGAAGTCTTAGCTAGGTTTTTGCTATTTTTTGATGTAATAATTGGATGGTAAATGTCGGTATCTATATATAGATTTAGGTTATTTCTTGGACATGGTATGTGGGCAAAACTTTGAGTTTATCAAATTTAAATTTGTTCGAGTTGTATCATTTAGATTTTACACTAGAGCTATTCAATTTAGCATGGGCGGTAGAAAATTAGGAGAAGGAAAAAAATAGCAAAAATTAACAATGAAACTGACATGGAGTCAATGGCCACCATGTCTAATTGTAACACCTCAATTTTCAGGAATCCTGTGAATGTTGGCATAGGTTTAATTATGTTTGTGGGCCTCTAGAAGGCCCAAGCTTAAGGTAGAACCCGGTAATTTTAGTTAATTTTTGTTCCATAAGAAAAAGGGAGTGAAATTATGAAATAGGACCTATGTGAAAATGTTTGAAAATGCTATAGGCTAATTTGTAGTGGCCAAATAAATAGGAGTGCAAAATAAGAGGATTTGCATGTCAAACCTCCCATTTTACATGTAGTGGCTGGTCATCATGTTGTTGTAGACAAAATGTGCACTTGATATCCATAATTTATGGTACAAATTGATACAAATTGATAATTGTTAGGTAAATGTTCCATGATAATGGGTTAGGTAAATGTTCCATGATGGGAATTTCATGTCTTTTGTATTAAAGAATTAAATGGGTGAAATATGAAATTTTATTAAAAAAAAGGGGTGAAAAGAACAAAGTTTTGTCCATCTTTGTTCATCATAGCCTAAAGTTAGAGAAGAGAAAGGAGAGGAGAAAGCTCTTGAATGTTCGGTCACTTGGGGAACAAAATTGAAGGTAAGTTCATGGTAGTTTCCTTTTATTTTGAGGTTCATGAGTTCTTCTTGATTCTACCTTAACTCTTGAAGCATATTTTGGTTTTTAGTTTTGTTGTGAGCATTTAGTCATGAATTAAAACGAAGGAAATGGTTGTTGTTTCATGTTCTTTTGACGAAAAAATGGAAGATAGGTGAAGTTGAGCCAAATAAATGAGCATGCATGTGCCTTAGATGTTAAAGGGAAAAATTAGCTAACATGTTGTGCTTTAAAATGATGAAATGGAGATTATACTTAAGTAAAATCATAGATATGTGATGATTGATTGGTGATATACATGTTTAAATAACATGCATGCAAGTTATGTGTGAAAGAGTGATTTGGTAATAAATCTGCTTGGGACAGCAGCAGTAACGTGACTTTGGAAAATCACCATAAATTGTGAGAGATGAGTTAGAAGATGAATAAATTATTTAATTAAAGCTTAATGAGTCTAGTTTCAAATGAAATAAACAAGAACATATTTTCAATTCTGTACAATGATAAATTTGATTCGTAAAGAGGAGTGGTCAGATTAGTCAAACAGTGAAACATGGGAAACTTTGAGAAACATCTGGTATTGATTTGCTAAACCCAAAATTCTGAAAATTTTATCGATAGAAAATCTATGAGTCTATTTTCAGGGAAAATTAATGGAACTTGATTTGGAGTTTCGTAGCTCCATTTATAAATGATTTAGTGACTGCTGCTCAGGAAGACAGCTTGCAGTGAAATTTTGATTATGTGGTAAACATTGACAAAAATTTGTTAATGAGTTGCTTATTAATTTCTTATAAGCTTACTATGAACTGTAGGTGAGGTTGGCTGAGTATGATATGGGGTTAATATGTAGTTCGTATTTGAATAGATAGATTAACGTGTTAGTAATCCAATTGTAGGCGGTTCGTGTGTGGATCTCGTCAGCATATCGTCGCAAACAGGTGTGTAACTAACACCCTTTTATAGACTAGATTGGTACAAGCCGAAAAGCTGAAATGCCGAAAGCCGGTATTTTGAGATCTTGCGAGTGTGTGAATGCTCATGAGATTAATTGTTTGATGTATATGGTAAATTAAAGTGATAAGACTGCAGAGTGCGCGATTCTGTGCATTTCGATATTTTTGGGCTTAATGGGCCAAAGGGCCCAAGTTGGTAAGGAAACGCAGTAAGTGTTTCTAATCGTACGTAAATGGCTATGTTATGTATGAAAGCCTTAAGAATAGTGAAATTACTTGAACACCCCTATGTATGCTAAACTACCGTTATACCCCTAGGGTTATTTTTTTCTGAAAAGCATGATGTTCTGTTTCTGTATACGTATGCCATGACATATTATTTCTGTTGCATGGGGACATGGGTTATATTATGGAGGAAGCGTCCTGGTGGCTATGCCACAAATATCTGATCGGGTGGCTCTGCCACATATATCTGTTCTGGTGGCTCTGCCACGATTATCTGTATCTGGTGACTCTATCACATTATCTGTTCTGGCAGCCATGCTGCAAATTCTGTGGTGTGTAGCAGTTGGGTGGGTCGAGTTGTCTCCCCATACGGTGTAAGGTTGGTACGGGGGTGTATACGGTTGGATATGGTTGGGTTTCTGCATAAACATGTAATATCTGTTCTGTTCTGTTATGGGCCTATGGGCTTTATTCTGAATTCTGTTTTGGGCTACGGCCAACTTATTCTATTTCTGTGGTTTGAGCTGATATAGGCTATGGTTGGGTTAATTTACACACTGAGTTTCCCCAAACTCACCCCTTTTATTTTCATCCACGCAGGTAATCCCCAACCATAGTGGGCTTGGAGCTGTGAGGGAATTCGAAGTGGCCACCCGTTCTGAAAGTTTGATTTTCTTCTGGTGAACTGAACATCCTTTTATTTACGTTTGAAGTTTTGGGTTTTTAAATGTAATAAGGCCGCTTAATTATTTTTGATGGTTTTAATATGTATTACTAAGATAGGTATTACTTATTTTAACTATTGAAATTGTATAGCTTTAGGGCGCGTTTTCAAAAACAACAGTTGATTTCAAAATAACACGACAACAAGCAAAGCTTCCGCAATGAAAGTATTTTCCAAAATTAATCACTTTTCCTAAAAATGACTTAATCAAATCGGATTCCTAGAAATATCCATGACGTTAAGGTGTGGCAATGGCGGTATGCATGTCTAAGATTGGATCCGAAGGGAGCTTGGTACTTAAGCAGTCTGATAGACTCACCACCTCTTTTCCGGTTTCCTACCTGGTGCACAGCTTCCATTCACTTTCACCTATAATGAAATTATCTTTTAAAACACTAAGTTTTTCTGGATCAACAATATAAAATGTTTTAAACTCTTCGATGTGGCATGTTGGATCCGATCATAACGTCTGGGCCGGGTTTCGGGTGTTACATTTAGTGGTATTAGAGCCTAGGTTGCAACAACTCAGCTGTACAATGGGTTTACAAAAAAACAAAGATTTTCAAAAATAAAATTTTTTTTATAAAGATTGCGAAAAACGCGATTTTCAAAATTTAGATCTTTAGAAGGTGGCATTCCGAATCTCCGGCCCAAGCCTGTAAGTATTACTCTGAACGCTTCTGAATATTTTTCTGACTTATCTGTCTGTACTAAAATCCTGCTAGGATACTCTAGAGAGGATGATACTGAAACCATAGGAAAATCTGATAAGAGACTGAAACTGTAGCTAGACTTCGATTCTGCGAAAACAAACTCTGAACTACTGTCTAATTCATAAAACATCTGTAATAAACACTGGAATATTAATTGATGCATAAAAATTTGTAATCAAGATAATACGATATGAGTACAAAAGGCCGTGGACGGAGCCGAGGAAGTGCTCGAGCGAGATCTTCGTCTTGAGACATATGCCGGCGATGGATGCATCGGTACCACCGACAATAGAGGTAGAGTCTCATGACCACGGTGCCGAGGATGATACCCTATCACAGGCAATGCTTCGTGTTCTGGAAAGGGTTGCCGGGGCAAGTACGAGCAATGGAGTTCGGGGATCTATTTCTGAACAACTTCGGGCTAATGGAGCGGAAATCTTTAGGGGTGTGTCTGGTATAGCCTCGAATGTGGCGGAATATTGGTTAGAGGCCACAGAATGGATTATGGACAACTTGGACTCCTTTGCGGAGATTGTGAGTGGGGTATCTGTACTAAGTCCTTTGGGTCACTCGGTTAGGGTAGACAAACTATATAAGGAAGTACCCTTAGAAATTCAAGGTAGGATTTTCCCTGGAGATCTGATGGAGTTACCGTTCGGAGAGTTTGATCTCATTTTGGGAATGGACTGGCTTGTTAAGAATAAGGCGACCCTGGATTGTGTTGCTAAACGAATGGTGTTAAGGACCACAAAGGATGAGGAGGTTATTGCGATAGGTGAGCGAAGGGATTATTTGTCTAATGTGGTGTTGACATTAAGAGCCGAAAAGTGGATTCGGAAAGGTTGTGAGGCCTATTTGGCATTTTTAAGTCAGTCGGAAGAGGAGGGACTGACGGTGGATAAGGTTAGGACCGTAAAAGAGTTCTAAGATGTTTTTCTGGAGGAGCTTCCAGGATTGCCTCCGAATCGAGAAGTTGAGTTTGGAATAGATTTGTTGCCTGGAATGGCACCTGTGTCCATCGCACCGTATAGGATGGCACCGAAGGAGTTAGTGGAGTTAAAGGCTCAAATTCAAGAGTTGTTGGATAGGGGCTTTATTAGGCCAAGCGTGTCTCCACGGGGAGCACCGGTGCTATTCGTGAAAAAGAAGGATGGTACGATGCGGATGTGCATTGATTATCTCCAGTTGAACAAACTAACGATTAAGAATAAGTATCCACTGCCAAGGATTGACGATCTGTTCGACCAGCTTAGAGGAGCTTCTGTATTTTCCAAGATCGACCTTCGATCTGGATATCATCAGTTAAGAGTCAATGAGGCAGATATCCATAAGACGGCATTCAGGACTCGGTATGGTCATTACGAGTTTCTGGTTATGCCATTTGGACTGACGAACGCTCCTGCAGCATTTATGGATCTGATGAATCGTGTGTTCCAACAATTTTTTTGATCAGTTCATAGTCGTCTTTATTAACGATATCCTGGTATATTCTGAAACTGAAGCGAAACATGATGAGCATCTCCGTATAGTGCTGCAAGTGTTAAAGGAGAAGGAACTCTTTGTGAAGTTCAGCAAGTCTGAACTTTGGTTTAGAGAGGTAACCTTCTTAGGACATGGGGTCTCTGTTGAGGGGATTAAGGTGGACCCTCAGAAAATTGAAGCGATTTTGGAGTGGAAGCCGCCTAGGTTAGTGTCGGAAATACGAAGTTTCCTAGGACTGGCAGGATACTACAGAAGGTTTGTGGAAGGTTTTTCTATGATGGCAGCACCTTTGACAAAACTCATAAGGAAAGGAGTACCGTTTGTATGGACTAAGAAGTAGCAGGAAGCTTTTGAGAAGTTAAAGAAAGTTCTGACTGAAGCACCTGTGTTAATTCAGCCGGAGTCTGGGAAGGATTTTACTGTGTACAGTGACGCATCACACGTGGGTTTGGGCTGCGTATTAATGCAAGAGGGTAAGGTGGTTGCATATGCATCACGATAGCTTAAGCCTCATGAGGGGAACTATCCGACTCATGATTTGGAGTTGGCAGCAGTGATATTCGTACTTAAGATTTGGAGACATTACTTGTACGGAGAAAGGTGTATTATATACACTGACCATAAGAGTCTTTAAGTATTTGTTGACTTAGAAGAAGCTGAACCTTAGGCAAAGGAGATGGATTGAGTTGCTTAAGGATTATGACTGTTTGATCGAGTATCACCCGGCAAGGCTAATGTGGTAGCCGATGCTCTAAGTCGTAGAACTGTATCTGATCTGAGAGCAATGTTTGCTCGTCTGAGTCTGCATGATGATGGAGGTCTATTGGATGAGTTGCAAGTGAGGCCAACCTGGGTGGATCAGATTAAGGAAAAGTAGTTGAACGATGAGTCTTTGGTCGCTCGTTTCCAACAAGTTAAGGAAGGGGAAACTTCTGAGTTTGGGTTAAATGGCGAAGGAGTTCTGTGTTTCCAAGGAAGAATTTGTGTTCTGAAGGACTCTAATTTGAGGCAGACAATATTCAAGGAAGCTCATGGAGGACTTTGTGCCATGCATCCTGGAGGGAACAAGTTGTATCACGACTTGCGAGAATTGTACTGGTGGCCTGGACTTAAGCGAGAAGTAATAGAGTTTGTAGGAAATTGTCTAACATGCCAACAAGTGAAAGCTGAGCATCAATTACCTTCTGGACTATTGCAGCAGTGAAGATACCACTTTGGAAGTGGGAGAGGGTAACCATGGACTTTGTGAGTGGACTGCCCTTGACATCATCGAAGAAAGACTCAGTGTGGGTGATTGTTGATAGGTTGACCAAATCGGCCCATTTCATACCCGTTCGTACTGACTTTTCCTTCAAAAGATAGCCAAGTTGTATGTGGCGGAGATTGTGCGACTACATGGAGTGCCAGTGTTGATTATTTCTGACCGAGACCCTAGGTTTACATCTCGGTTTTGGAAAAAGTTGCATGAGGCGTTGGGGACGCGATTGAACTTTAGTACGGCTTTCCATCCCCAAACTGATGGTCAGTCAGAAAGGGTTATTCGGATTCTGGAGGACATGTTGAGGGGATGCGTGATTGACTTTCGAGGTAGTTGGGAGGATTACTTGCCGTTGGCAGAATTTGCATACAATAAAAGTTACCAGGCGAGTATTCGAATGGGACCGTATGAAGCACTGTATGGACAAAGGTGTCGTACACCTAGTTGTTGGACTGAACTAGGAGAGCGACAAATTCTTGGACCAGAGTTGGTAGCTGATACTGAGGATAAGATCAGAATAATTAGGGACCGGTTAAAAGAAGCATCTGATAGGCAAAAGTCGTATGCAGATTTGAAGCGCAAGGAGATTGAGTACTCATTAGGTGATATGGTCTTCTTAAAGGTTTCTCCTTGGAAGAAGATATTAAGGTTCAGTAAGAAGGGCAAGTTGAGTTCGCGGTTCATTGGGCCTTATCGGGTTTTGAAGCGAGTAGTCCCAGTGGCTTATCAGTCGGAATTGCCTCCAGAGTTAGACAGGATTCACGATGTTTTTCACATCTCCATGTTAAGGCTTTATCGTTCTGACCCTGCTCATGTCCTGCCAGTTGCAGAAATTGAAGTTCAGACTGATTTGACCTTTGAGGAGGAGCCTGTGCAAATATTGGCTCGAGATGTTAAGGTTCTCAGAAGGAAATCTGTCCCGTTAGTGAAAGTGCTTTGGCGTAATCATGGAAGGGAAGAAGCTACTTGGGAATCAGAAGAGACTATGCGTCAACAATACCCTCAACTATTTGGATCAGGTAAATTTCGAGGCTGAAATTTCTTTAAGGGGGTAGAGTTGTAACGCCCCAATTTTCAGGAATTCTGTGAATGTTGGCATAGGTTTAATTATGTTTGTCGGCCTCTAGAAGGCCCAAGCTTAAGATAGAACCCGGTAATTTTAGTTAATTTTTGTTCCATAAGAAAAAGGGAGTGAAATTATGAAATAGTACCTATGTGAAAATGTTTGAAAATGCTATAGGCTAATTTGTAGTGGCCAAATAAATAGGAGTGTAAAATAGGAGGATTTGCATATCAAACCTCCCATTTTACATGTAGTGGCTGGTCATCATGTTGTTGTAGACAAAATGTGCACTTGATATCCATAATTTATGGTACAAATTGATACAAATTGATAATGGGTTAGGTAAATGTTCCATGATGGGAATTTCATGTCTTTTGTATTAAAGAATTAAATGGATGAAATATGAAATTTTATTAAAAAAAAGGGGTGAAAAGAACAAATTTTTGTCCATCTTTGTTCATCATAGCCTAAAGTTAGAGAAGAGAAAGGAGATGAGAAAGCTCTTGAATTTTCGGTCACTTGGGGAAGAAAATTGAAGGTAAGTTCATGGTAGTTTGCTTTTATTTTGAGGTTCATGAGTTCTTGATTCTACCTTAACTCTTGAAGCATGTTTTGGTTTTTAGTTGTGTTGTGAGCATTTAGTCATGAATTAAAATGAAGGAAATGGTTGTTGTTTCATGTTCTTTTGATGAAAAAATGGAAGATAGGTGAAGTTGAGCCAAACAAATGAGCATGCATGTGCCTTAGATGTTAAAGGGAAAAATCAGCTAACATGGTGTGCTTTAAAATGATGAAATGGAGATTATACTTAATTAAAATCTTAGATATGTGATGATTGATTGGTGATATACATGTTTAAATAACATGCATGCAAGTTATGTGTGAAAGAGTGATTTGGTAATAAATCTGCTTGGGACAACAACAGTAATGTGACTTTGGAAAATCACCATAAATTGTGAGAGATGAGTTAGAAGGTGAATAAATTATGTAATTAAAGCTCAGTGACTCTAGTTTCAAATGAAATAAACGAGAACATATTTTGAATTCTGTACAAAGAGAAATTTGATTCGTAAAGAAGAGTGGGCAGATTAGTCAAACAGTGAAACATGGGAAATTTTGAGAAAAATTTGGTATTGATTTGCTAAACCAAAAATTCTAAAAACTTTATGGATATAAGATATATGAGTCTATTTTCAGGGAAAATTAACAGAACTTGATTTAGAGTTTCGTAGCTCTAGTTATAAATGATTTAGTGACTGTTGCTCAGGAAGACTTGCAGTGAAATTTTGATTATGTGGTAAACATTGACAAAAATTTGTTAATGAGTTGCTTATTGATTTCTTATAAGCTTACTATGATCTGTAGGTGTGGTTAGCCGAATATGGTATAGGGTTAATATGTAGTTCGTATTTGAATAGTTAGATTAACGTGTTAGTAATCCAATTGTAGGCGGTTCGTGTGTGGATCTCGTCAGCATATCGTCGCAAACAGGTGTGTAACTAACACCCTCTTATAGACTAATCGGCACAAGCCGAAAAGCCGAAATGCCGAAAAGCCGGTATTTTGAGATTTTGCGAGTGTGTGAATGCTCATGAGATTAATAGTTTGATGTATATGGTAAATTAAAGTGATAAGACTGCAGAGTGCGCGATTCCGTGCATTTCGATATTTTTGGGCTTAATGGGCCAAACACGGGATAATGGGCCAACGGGCCCAAGTTGGTAAGAAAACGCAGTAAGTGTTTCTGATCGTACGTAAATGGCTATGTTATGTATGAAAACCTTAAGAATAGTGAAATTACTTGAACACCCCTATGTATGCAAAACTACCGTTATACCCCTAAGGTTATTTTTTTCTGAAAAGTATGATGTTCTGTTTCTGTATACGTATGCCATGACATATTATTTCTATTGCATGGGGACATGGGTTATATTATGGAGGAAGCGTCCTGGTGGCTATGCCACAAATATCTGATCTGGTGGTTCTGCCACATATATCTGTTCTGGTGGCTCTGCCACGATTATCTGTATCTGGTGACTCTGTCACATTATCTGTTCTGGCAGCCATGCTGCAAATTCTGTGGTGTGTAGCGGTTGGGTGGGTCGAGTTGTCTCCCCATACGGTGTAAGGTTGGTACGGGGGTGTATACGGTTGGATATGGTTAGGTTTCTGCATAAACATGTAATATTTGTTCTGTTCTGTTATGGGCCTATGGGCTTTATTCTGAATTCTGTTCTGGGCTAAGGCCAACTTATTCTATTTCTGTGGTTTGAGCTGATATAGGCTATGGTTGGGTTAATTTACACACTGAGTTTCCCCAAACTCACCCCTTTTATTTTCATCCACGCAGGTAATCCCCAACCATAGTGGGTTTGGAGCTGTGAGGGAATTCGGAGTGGCCACCCGTTCTGAAAGTTTGATTTTCTTCTGGTGAACTGGACATCCTTTTATTTACGTTTGAAGTTTTGGGTTTTTAAATGTAATAAGGCCGCTTAATTATTTTTGATGGTTTTAATATGTATTACTAAGATAGGTATTACTTATTTTAACTATTGAAATTGGATAGCTTTAGGGCGCGTTTTCAAAAACAACAATTGATTTCAAAATAACACGACAACAAGCAAAGCTTCCGCAATGAAAGTATTTTCCAAAATTAATCACTTTTCCTAAAAATGACTTAATCAAATCGGTTTCCTAGAAATATCCATGACGTTAAGGTGTGGGAATGGCGGTATGCATGTCTAGGATTGGATCCGAAGGGAGCTTGGTACTTAAGCAGTCCGATGGACTCACCACCTCTTTTCCGGTTTCCTACCTGGTGCACAACTTCCATTCATTTTAACCAATAATGAAATTATCTTTTAAAACACTAAGTAAGTTTTTCTGGATCAACAATATGAAATGTTTTGAACGCTTCGATGTGGCATGTCGGATCCAGTCATAACGTCTGGGCCGGGTTTCGGGTGTTACACTAATTGCTTGGAAAATGACAATCCTTCAAGTAATTCTTCATCTCAATTTTCATTTTCTTATTTAATTTTAGTGCACCTTGTATGTGGGGTGTGCCTCGTATTCTTCTCCCAATTAAATTCTACTATTTTTTCTCAGTTAAAATCTAATTATTCCAATGATATTTTAGTATGATTAGAACTC
The DNA here is from genome assembly GCF_007990345.1 of Gossypium hirsutum. Classification (NCBI taxonomy): domain Eukaryota; kingdom Viridiplantae; phylum Streptophyta; class Magnoliopsida; order Malvales; family Malvaceae; genus Gossypium; species Gossypium hirsutum. The sequence goes on along the minus strand of NC_053431.1, from coordinate 80,408,076 downwards.
TACTTAGTCTATTTAAAGGGGTCTTGTATCCCTATTTCAAGATGCCAATTTAAAAAAGGCTTTTCTTTAGGGGCGACAAGATGTAGCCGCATATAAGTTTTTGTGAGAGTTTCGTTGTAATTATGGAGAGTATTTTCTCCATATTTTACTCTTATTTGTTTAGTTAATTAGTGGTAAGTCAAAGCCTCATTTGCTCAGAGGTTTTCCCTCTTTGATGGTTTTCCACCTAAAATATTTGTGTTCGTTCTTGTCCACTTTTATTATCTCACTATTTATCTGGGGTGAACAACAACAATCTAAATAGAAGATTCTACAAGGTGTATGACAATGAAAGAAGAAAATGAAGATTGAGATTAAGAATCACCTGAGGGATTGTTATATTCCAAGCATGTAGATATGGTGGCCTTTGACTCCATGTCAAATTCCTTCAATTTACACCTCATCAGTATTTGAGCTAAAGTTATATCCAAGTGATTTTTTAGACTATTGAAAATGGACTTTGAAATTATTTATCATCAGAATATAAAATAAATTTAGATATATATATTATTTTAGTTGGTTTTTTATCTATTTTAGGGAAGTTGGGAACTTGGCTAATAAAAGGGAAAAAAATTCAAAAAGTGGTAGGTAGCCTTTTTTCATATGATAAAGTGGAAAGTATATAAGATGCATAGAAAAAGAATGTAATGTAGTTGATTTATTTGGAAGTGTTAACTAGGTTTTTGCTATTTTTTGTTGTAATAATTGGATGGTAAATGTGAGTTTCTATACATATATTTAGGTTATTTCTTGTACATGATATTTGGGAAAAATTTTGGATTTCTCAAATTTAAATCATTTCAAGTTGTATCATTTAAATTTTATACTAGAGCTATTTAATTTAATTTTTTTTATTTTTAAAACATAATTTAATCAAATTGGAATAAGTTAAATTTTTTGGATAAATTTAATTAGGATATTTTAAAATATAGAGAATAGATGATAAATGTGAAAATAAAATAAAATAAAATAAAATAAAGAACACACAGATTTTACGTGGAAACCCTTTCGGAAAAAAACCACGGGCAGAGGAGAAAAAAATTCACTATGTTGAATTCTAATAATTACAAGAGGAGTAGACTATGTCTACTTATAGGCTTGTAAAGCCATATTCTAGTAAGATTGAAACACCTTATTCTAATCAATATAAAATAGATGGAGTTTAATAAGGTTTAAAAAACCTTATTCTAAAATAAAATAAAAGAAGTGTAGTTCTATATAGATTTTACTTTTATTTTATTTTACCACTGTATTTTATTTAAATAAGGATTCGGGTCATTTAATTCTAATAATCTCCACCTTGACACAAATTCTCAATGAACAAGTTTTTCATCACGAACTCTCAACGAACAAGTTTTCCACCTCTTCATAAAACCCCTTAAGGGTTTAACTTCAATAATGAACACCAACCAAGTCTAAGCAGCGCTCAAACTTGGTTATAGGAAGTGACTTACTCATAATATCTGCAGGATTTTCATGAGTACTAATTTTACTTACAACAATATCACCATGAGCAATAATATCACGAACAAAATGATACCGAACATTAATGTGTTTTTTTCTCTCATGAAACATTTGATCTTTTGTAAGGAAGATTGCACTCTGACTGTCACAAAATACTGTCAAGATTTGAATGTCTTCATTTAGTTCATTAAAGAGTCCCTTCAACCAAATAGCTTCTTTACAAGCCTCAATAATCGCCATGTACTCAGCTTCAGTGGTAGACAAAGCGACTGTAGTTTGCAAAATGGCTTTCCAACTGATTGCAAAACCTCCGATTGTAAAGACATAACCTATGACAGATCTTCTTCTATCAAGGTCTCCTGCAAAATCAGCATCAACATACCCAATGACTCCATCTCTAGTTCTTCCAAACTATAAGTAGACATTAGTAGTACCTCGTAAGTATCTTAAAATCCACTGAACTACTTTCCAGTGTTCTTTACCGGGATTCACCATGTATCTGCCAACTGAACTGACTACATATGATAAATCTAGACATGAACAAACCATAGCATACATGAGAGATCCCACTGCCCTAGAGTATGGAACATTTGACATGTACTCAATCTCATCATCTGGTTGTGGAGACAAAGCCAGTGAAAGTCTGAAATGGGCTGCTAAAGGAGTACTAACAGGCTTAGCACTCTTCATGTTGAACCTGCAAAGAACTTTCTCAATGTTCCCCTTCTGACTTAGGTACAATTTACTTGCTTTTCTATCTCTGAGAATCTCCATACCAAGTATCTTCTTTGCGGGTTCCAAATCTTTCATCTGAAATTCTTCACTTAGTTGGGTTTTTCACCTTTAGTATCTCTACTTTATCTTTTGTTGTTATCAACATGTCATCAACATAAAAAAGTAGATACACGAAAGAACTATCTCTGTTTTTCTTAAAGTAAACACAACTGTGAAAACTACTTCTTTTGAAATCATTAGAAGTCATAAAGGAATCAAACCTCTTGTACCACTATCTTGCTGACTGTTTCAAACCGTAAAGGGACTTTTTAAGCATGCAAACATAGTCCTCTTTTTCTGAAACTGTAAAACCCTCTGGTTGTTGCATGTAAATGTCCTCCTCAACTTCTCTACGCAAAAATTTAGTTTTTACATCTAATTGCTCAAGCTCCAAATCATGCATGGCCACAATACCAAGCAAAGCTTGAATCGAACTATGCTTCACAACTAGGGAGAACACATCTGTGAAGTCCACTACTGGAATTTGACTGTAACCCTTTGCAACAAGTCTTGTTTTATATCTAAGTTCTTCAACTGCTGGAGTCCCTTCTTTCTTTTTAAACACCCATTTACAACGAACAACTATTTTACCTTTAGGAAGTTTCACAAGATCTCATGTTCTGTTTTTGTAGTGTGATTTCATCTCCTCTTGCATAGCTAACATCCACTTTTCGATTCTCCACAACTACCTGCCTTAGAATAATTAGATGGCTCTCAGTTTGCATCTATATCTTTAGCCACATTTAAAGCATAAGTAACTAGATCAGACTCGGCATACTTCTTTAGAGGTTTAATTTCTATTTTAGTTATGCTTTTGGCAATAGAGTATTCTGGTTAAGAAGTGTAACAGCACGATTTAGACTCTAATCGGAACAGTGGTTTCGGGACCACAAGTTTGAGTCCAAAAAATATTTAAAAATTATTTTTTGTGTTTATTTTGTGTGAATTTATATCTGTGAAATTTTCGTGATTTAATTTTTTCATTTGAGTGTCCGATTAAATAAAAGGACTTAATCGCGTAAATAAAAAAATTGGGTAGTTTAATCTATAAGGGCCAAAATGCTATTGGCTTTTAAAATGGAAGCCTTGATGCTGCAATTAGCCCATAATTTATAAAGTGGGCGGCAATAGGTTATATTATAAGGTTTTGATATAAATTAAATAAGGTTACTTTAATAAATTAATATTATAAACTATTATAATATAATATATATCATAAAAGTAAAATAAGAAGCCAAATTCATATTATGTGTTCTTTGACCGAAACCAAAATAAGAAAGAAAAAAAAAAGAAAAGAAAACCTAGTTCGACCATTCTCAAGCTCAATTAAGGTACGTGTTTAGCTCGTTTTTTGATAATTTCTACGTTTTTGATATCGTTGCTTAGTACTCTTCAAGACCTATGCTTTAATTTTTTTATTTTGATGAATATTTTAAGTTGTGCCATTGTTGAGAGCTTGTGATTTTTGTTGTTTGATGATGAAATATGAAAGATATGTTTTAGATTAACATATTTTGTATTGGAATTTTTGATGATTTTGAGTAATTAAGACTAAATCACAAAAATAATAATTTGAGGGACTAAAATGTGAAATAAATGAAAAATGTGGGCTTGTATGAATACTAGGTGTATTCGGCCAAACATGGGTATCTTGAAATTTTGAATATTTTGTGTTTTGTGAAATAGGGACTAAATTGTAAAAAGTGTAAATGTCAGGGGTAAAATAGTAATTTGCACATTTATGTGTTTTTGGACTAAATTGAATGAAAATATATTTGAATGAGCTTAATTTGAATATATTTAGATCAAGAATCAAAGAAATCGGATTTGGATCGGGGAAAAACGACCGTCGACTAGCTGTCCCGTTCCGTTTTATATCGTCTGAGGTAAGTTTATAAGTAAATAGAAGTTGTTAAATTTCAATATATGTGATTAATAGATAGTTATATTATTAAAAGTAAATTACAAATCGATATTGAAAATGGAAATAATCTATGTTTGATAATAAGTGATGAATAAGTTTAGTATTAAATGTGACGACATGAATTATATATATGTTAAAATGTTGGTTATTTGTATATTAATTACAAGCCTATATTCGGCTAAATGAAATATGTAAGTGACATTTAAATGTGAATCATGGTTAAATGTGTATGTATATATATATTTGATTATTTAATGATAATGTGATTTTGGTTATGAATGATAATTTTGCTAATGAACTTATGTACAATTTGGTCGATTTTAAAGTTGATACCTGGAAGTATTTGTGGCATCGATATGTGACTCCGATATTTATGTACGAGTAAGTCCACGTTTAATACGCTGGCATCGATATGTGACTCTGATATATGTGTACGAGTAAGTCCACTTTAATATGATGGCATCGATATGTGACTCCGATATATGTGTGCGAGTAAGACCACGTTTAATATGTTGGCATCGATATGTGACTCTGATATATGTGTGCAAGTAAGACCACGTTTAATACGTTGGCATCGATATATGACTCCGATATATGTGTACGAGTAAGACCCTGTCTGTAACACCCCGAACCCGAGACCGACACCGGAGTCGGACACGAGAGGTTAACAAACTTTGAAAAATTTTTCCAGACACTGCCCAGTCTGTGTACTAGTCGCTTCAAAAATCATATCTTGAGTTTCACAACTCGAAAATCAGTTTTGAGATTTTTCCCTGAAACTAGACTCATGTCCCCACCTATGTATTTTTTTTAGAATTTTTGGTCGGGCCAATTAGTACAGTTTATTAGTCAAAGTCTCCCATGTTACAGGGGTCCACTACACTGACCTTTTCCCATTACGACTTGGATATCTCTCTGCACAGAGCTTCAATACTGATGCCGTTTGTTTCTATGGAAACTAGACTCAGAGAGGAATCCATACATATATGGTATGACCCCTAATTATCTCTGGTCAATTTATAGTGAATTTCCAAAGTCGGAACAGGGAATCCAGAAACTGTTCTGGTCCTGTTCCACAAGAACCCGAATATCTCTTACTGTACTGTTCATATGATTGTTTCGTTACTTTCATATGAAAGTAGATTCATCAAGGTTCGATTACATAATTTATTCACTATTTAATTCCACTCCTACGAATTCTTGTGATTTTTCCAATCCACACCACTGCTGCTGTCAGCCTCTGTTTTCAAAGTAAACCTTACCTATTTTCGGGGTTTCATGGACCAACTAGGGCCTTGTCATACATATGCCCACATATGATCATACTTAGCCATTCCAATGGCTGATCATTTGCTCAACACTTCCATTCCAACTATAGTTACATCATGAAACCATCTATACATTCATAAACACGAATGGTCTAATGCCATACTCCACTTCTACAAGCCATTTTCGCATGGCTGTACACTTATACATTTCATAAAGTACTCGAAAAACAACAATGGGTAGTCCTATACATGCCATATCAAAATTCAACCAAAATAGTACCCAAAAGAGCCTTTGATAGTGTGGGCGACTTCGACTTCAAGATCCCGAGTCCGATAGCTGGAGAACCAAAAATCTATAAAACAGAGGAGCAGTGTAACGAGTAAGCAATTTATGCTTAGTAAGTTTTGAGCAAGGAATTCCAGCATAAACAAAGAATAACACACATTTAGCTAAACGGAATATTTCATAATACGCAATTTACCGATATCAAACTTGCTTCACAACATTAACAACCCTTATGTACATACACAATAGACTAACTTAGCCGAAGGCCGGTAGCTTGTTTATCAACTGAGCGAACATTTATTTGTAAGGGCTCGATTAAATTCAACACATACATAACGTATCCCCATATTGGGATGTTTTTCGAGTATTCGCTGGAATTTCACAGCAAGCTCATTCATTACCAAATCACGTACCTTCGGGATTTAACTGGATATAGCTCCTCGTTCAAATGCCTTCGGGACATAGCCCGGTTTTAGTAACTCACACAATGCCTTCGGGACATAACCCGGATTTAATAACTCGCACGAATGCCTTCGGGACTTAACCCGGATTTAGTATCTCGCACAAAGGCCTTCGGGGCTTAACCCGGAATTTGTATCTCGCACAAATGCCTTCGGATCTTAGTCCGGATTTATTCACTTAGCACAAAGCCTTCGGGACTTAGCCCGGACAGCATTCAATTAATCATGCACATCTAACAATAATTCATGGCACATTCATATTTCATTTTCATTTGCGAAACTCAAACACAAGGCACATATCGTCCTTGCACATTCGGCTCAATAGCCACACATAGAGCATGATTTAATCACATCGTAATTTAAGCTCTCTTACTCAAGAACTTACCTCGGGTGTTGTCGAACGATTCCGCTAGCTATTCAACCACTTTTTCCTTCCATTTATCGGATTTATTTCCCCTTTGCTCTTGAGCTTAATTAAACAAATAAATTGATTTCATCATTTAGGCATCAAAAAGATGAACACAAGGCACTTAGCCCATATTTATACATTAGACATTAAAGTCTCATACATGCAAAAATCATGCATCAACACAACATATTAGCTAATTTCTTTCCCCTTGGCCGAATATGCATGTCTATTTTTGGGGTCGATTTCAACACTTAATACACACATATACACACTAGTAAAGCATCCTCCCCCTTTTCATCAATTTAACACATGCATTGCTCATTAACATGCAAAGTTATATTCGGCCTTAGCACACATCTTGCTAGCCGATTCTTCTCCATTTAGCAACCAATGCACATATGTGCTCACACAAAAATGCTAAAAAGGAGGTTCAAGAATCATCAAGCCATCATCACATGCATCATTAACAAGCTTCATATTTTGCATGCAATGGCATCAACACAACCTCCACCTAGGCCGAATCTTAACTCATCCTCATGCCTCATCACCACAACATCAAACACCAACCAAGAATGATGCATCCATGGTCAAGTGCCATTTCCATCACATAGCAAGATTTAGACCATGGGCTAGGTAGAACTCAAGCTAACAACTAAAACATGCATGCATCTCATGGAACATCATCAAACATACCTTAGCCTAGCTACATGCATGGCCGAATCTCTTCACCTTTCTTCTTCTTTCCTCTTAAAAATTTTTGGCCAAGGATGAACCAAAGGATGAGAAAATTTTTTCTTTGGTTTTCTTTCTAATTTAGGCTAAATGAAGGTGAGAAAATGATGAACAAATATCTTCTCCTCTCTTTTCTTTAGCTCACGGCAATGGGGGGGGAAAGAATCAACTACACACTTTTTTTTTGTGTATTCATCATACTCCTTTTCATTATTTAATTTCCATGCCTATTATTTTATTTTTTTCCACCCATGATGCACCAACAAAACATGTCTATGACATGTCTTGGCCATCAAACTTGGTCTACCATGCTTGTCATGGCCGGCCACTACTAGTAGGGGGGAATTTGACATGCAAGTCCCCCCTTTGTCCACATGCACTAATAGGTCCTCACACATTGACCTATCACATTTTAGAATTTTCTCACATAAGTCCTATTGACTAAATTCACATGAAATCAACCAAATTGAAGCTTGAAATTTTCACACATTCATAATTACATATTCTAGACAATAAGTATCACATTCAAACATTTCGGTGACTCGGTTTAGCGGTCCCGAAACCACTTCCCGACTAGGGTTAACATTGGGCTGTCACAACTCTCCCCCACTTAAGAAATTTTCGTCCCCGAAAATCTTACCGGTAAATAGGTTTGGGTATCGTTCTTTCATCGAGCTCTCGGTCTCCCAAGTAGCTTCCTCGATCCCGTGTTTGAGCCATAACACCTTTACTAGCGGAACTCTTTTGTTTCGCAACTCCTTCACTTCACGAGCTAGGATACGCATCGGTTCTTCTTCATAGCTCATGTCGACTTGAATTTTAACCTCTTATGGGCTAATTATATGCGATGGATCAGATCGATAGCGTCGAAGCATCGAAACATGAAAGACGTCATGAATCTTTTCAAGCTCCGTGGGCAAAATCAATCTATACGCAACCGGACCAACTCGTTCGGAGATTTCGTACGGCCCAATGAATCTTGGGCTCAACTTGCCCTTACGGCCGAACCTGAGTATCTTTTCCAAGGTGAAACCTTAAGGAACACTTTGTCTCCCACCTGATACTCGATGTCTTTTCGTTTCAAATCTGCGTACGATTTCTGACGATCCGTGGCTACCTTCAGACTTTCACGGATTACCCTTACTTTCTGTTCAGCATCTTTAATCAAATCAACTCCGAAAATTTTACTTTCACCGAGCTCAGTCCAAAACAATGGTGTACGGCATTTACGACCGTACAAAGCCTCGTAAGGTGCCATCTTAATACTTGATTGAAAACTATTGTTGTAAGCGAATTCAATCAAAGGTAAATACCGTTCCCATGAACTACTGAACTCGAGGATGCAACATCTCAACATATCCTCAAGTATCTGAATTATCCGCTCGGATTGACCATCGGTTTGGGGGTGAAAAGCAGTGCTAAAATGCAGCTTGGTACCCAGAGCTTCTTGCAATTTCTTCCAAAATCATGAGGTGAATCTCGGATCTCTATCCGACACGATAGAAACAGGTACCCCGTGTAATCTCACAATTTGATAAACGTACAATTCAGCTAGTTTATCCAATGAAAAATCCGTACGTACGGGGATGAAATGAGCCGACTTAGTCAGTCTATCAACAACAACCCATATCGCATCCTTCTTACTTGCTGACAAGGGCAGTCCGGACACAAAGTCCATTGTGACTCGATCCCATTTCCACTCGGGTATCATGATCGGCTGGAGTAATCTTGAAGGCACTTGATGTTCCGCTTTCACTTGTTGACATATTAAACATCTCGAAACAAAGTCGGAGATGTCCCGTTTCATACCATGCCACCAAAATTGACGTTTCAAATCGTTGTACATTTTCGTACTCCCCGGGTGAATTGACATTCGGCTACAATGGGCTTCGTTCAGAATCATCGAAATGAGTTCCGAATTCCTTGGAACACACAAACGATTTCTGAACCTCAAACAATCATCATCATCAATTTGAAACTCCGATTCCTCGTTCGGAAAACACTTAGCCCGTTTTGCAACCAATTCATCATCGACTTTCTGAGCTTCACGAATTTGGTTAGTCAATAATGGTTTAGCTTTTAATTCAGCTACTAACACATTGTCTGGTAGAACAGACAAATGCACGTTCATCGCTCGTAAAGCAAACAATGACTTCCGGCTTAAGGCGTCCGCAACCACGTTAGCCTTTCCCGGGTGGTAATCAATGACAAGCTCGTAATCTTTCAACAACTCAAGCCAACGTCTTTGTCGCAGATTCAAGTCTCGTTGAGTCATCAAATATTTGAGACTTTTGTGATCCGAAAATACATGGCACTTCTCACCAAACAGATAATGTCGCCATATTTTTAAAGCAAACACGATGGCAGCTAGTTCGAGATCATGGGTCGGATAATTCCTCTCGTGTGGCTTCAATTGTCTCGACGCATAGGCCACGACTCGACCTTCTTGCATCAATACGCAACCCAACCCAAGTAGGGATGCGTCACTATAACTGACAAACTCTTTACCTGATTCGGGTTGCACCAAAATTGGAGCTTCAGTCAAATGAGTTTTCAGTTGGTCGAAACTTTTCTGACATTTCTCCGTCCACTCGAACTTAACATCCTTTTGAAGTAGCTTCGTCATTGGTGTGGCTATCATCGAGAAACCTTTCACAAATTGTCGGTAATAACCGGCGAGCCCCAAAAAGCTCCGAACTTCAGTAATATTTCTCGGAGGTTTCCAGTCAAGTATGGCTGAAATTTTGTTCGGGTCAACTCGAATACCCGACGCGGATACCACATGACCCAAGAAGCTAACCTCTCTTAACCAGAACTCACACTTACTGAACTTAGCATATAACTGCTTATCCCGCAAAATTTGCAGCACTAGCCTCAGATGCTCAGCATGTTCGGTCTCATCTCTTGAATAGACCAAAATGTCATCAATGAACACAACTACGAACCGATCCAAATACGGTCTGAAGATCCGATTCATCAAATCCATAAATACTGCAGGGGCATTAGTGAGCCCAAACGGCATCACTAAGAATTCGTAGTGACCATATCTCGTTCTAAAGGCAGTTTTAAGAATATCTGAATCTCGAATTCGCAATTGATAATAGCCCGATCTCAAATCTATATTTGAGAACACTGAGGCTCCCTTCAGTTGGTCGAACAAATCATCGATGCGCGGCAACGGATATTTGTTCTTTATCGTCACTTTATTCAGCTGACGATAGTCAATGCACAACCTCATGGTTCCGTCCTTCTTTTTCACGAACAATACTGGTGCACCCCAAGGTGAGAAACTTGGTCGAGCGAAACCTCTATCCATCAGTTCTTGCAACTGAGCTTTCAACTCCTTTAACTCGGTTGGTGCCATACGATACGGAGCTATCGAAATCGGCGTAGTCCCAGGTACAAGCTCAATACCAAACTCTACCTCCCGAACAGGTGGTAAACCCGGTAATTCTTCCGGAAAAACATCCGGGTATTCACAAACCACCGGCACAGATTCGGGTTTCTTTTCTAATTCTTTGTCATCAAGTACATACGCAAGGTATGCTTCGCACCCTTTTCTTACATATTTCTGTGCCAACATTGCTGATATTACAGCTGGCATCCCCTCCAAGTCCGTAGACTCAATTCGGACTACTTCGTTATTTGCGCACCTCAAATCAATAGTCTTGCTCTTGCAATTCACAATCGCATCATGCGCGGTCAACCAATCCAAACCAAGGATAACATCAAATTCATCAAACGGCAAAAGCATCAAGTCCGCCGGAAAACAGGAACCTCGAATTTCCAGGGGACATTTCTTACACACTTTGTCGACAAGCACGTAATGACCCAAGGGATTTGACACCCGAATTACGAACTCAGTAGACTCAATAGGTAAAGTCTTACTGGATGCTAAGGTTTCACATATGTAAGAATGAGTAGAACCGGGGTCAATCAAAGCAATTACATTAGTATCAAAGAGAGTGAATGTACCGGTAATAACATCAGGCGAAGAAGCATCCTCGCGGGCACGTATAGCATAAGCTCTAGCAGGCGCACAAGCTTCGGATCTGGTTATATCATCTCTAGATCCTCTCTGACCACCACTAGCATTGCCCGTATTTCCAGATGGTCTACCTCGAGCAGTGGTAGCACCCGGTTTCCCACTCTGATTTTCATTCTATTCAAACAACCTCGGGCAATCTTTAATGAAGTGGTCAACTGATCCGCACTTGTAACAGGAGCGGTCAGGGAATCTACAACTCCCCGAATGCCATTTACCGCAATATCGACATTTCGTTCTATCTCGACGTTCATTCCCAACACTGGCGACCGAAGTGCCTCGTGTACCCACAGGGGGTCGATCACGATCTCGTCTAAAAAGTCCTGAAGTGCCTCTAAACTGGCCCGCATCATCTCGAAATCTCTTCGATGTCTGTTGAAGAGACCTTCCCGAGGATCTTTTACGAAACTCTCCAGTTCCCTCATCAACTCTTTGCTTTTCTTTTCTAAGCTCTTCGGCTTTACAAGCTCGTTCAACAAGTACCACGAACTCTCGTTTTTCAAGAACGCCAACGAACATTTTTATATCTTCATTCAGCCCATCCTCGAAGCGTTTACACATAATAGCTTCGGACGAAACACATTCCCGAGCGTATTTGCTAAGTCTAACAAATTTTCGCTCGTAATCAGTAACCGACATGGAGCCTTGCTTAAGCTCAAGAAATTCCTTCCGTTTTTGATCAACAAATCTCTGACTGATATACTTTTTCCGAAACTCAGTTTGGAAAAACTCCCAAGTTACTTGCTCTCGGGCACAACAGAAGTCAGAGTACTCCACCAATAGTAGGCAGAATCACGTAGCAAGGAGATAGCACACTTTAGGCATTCATCGGGCGTACAAGATAGCTCATCGAGTACCCGGATAGTGTTGTCCAGCCAAAATTCAGCTTGCTCGGCATCATCGCTATCCATAGCCTTAAATTCAGTAGCCCCATGTTTTCGGATTCTGTCAACTGGGGCTTATTTGACCTTATTTGGTCCGTTACCGGTGGTATTGTAGGTGCGGGGGTAGTATTTGTCGGGAATGGAGGTTGTGGAACAGCCATATTAGTTCGAATGTATTGGTTGAACCAATCATTCATCACGCTATAGAATGCTTGTCTAGCTTCATCATTCGGATTACTAGCATTAGGTTGAGAGTCTGCCGGCACTGTCCCTTGTGCGGGAGCAGGCGCTACACTCTCAAGATCATCAGCTACCTTTCGGTCACGATCGGGATCCATTACTATAAACACATTTACAATTGTCAGAAATCACCACACTATCAAGTAATCACATAAAATGGCATGTATAGCTAGACCCAACATATTACGGTAGTCCTAGAATCTACTAAACCGTAGCTCTGATACCAATTTAATGTAACACCCCGAACCCGAGACCGACACCGGAGTCGGACACGAGATGTTAACAAACTTTGAAAAATTTTTCCAGACACTGCCCAGTCTGAGTACTAGTCGCTTCAAAAATCATATCTTGAGTTTCACAACTCGAAAATCAGTTTTGTGATTTTTCCCTGAAACTAGACTCATGTCCCCACCTATGTATTTTTTTCTAGAATTTTTGGTCGGGCCAATTAGTACAGTTTATTAGTCAAAGTCTCCCATGTTACAGGGGTCGACTACACTGACCTTTTCCCATTACGACTTGGATATCTCTCTGCACAGAGCTTCAATACTGATGTCGTTTGTTTCTATGGAAACTAGACTCAGAGAGGAATCCATACATATATGGTATGACCCCTAATTATCTCTTGTCAATTTATAGTGAATTTCCAAAGTCGGAACAGGGAATCCAGAAACTGTTCTGGCCCTGTTCCACAAGAACCCGAATATCTCTTACTGTACTGTTCATATGATTGTTTCGTTACTTTCATATGAAAGTAGATTCATCAAGGTTCGATTACATAATTTATTCACTATTTAATTCCACTCCTACGAATTCTTGTGATTTTTCCAATCCACACCACTGCTGCTGTCAGCCTCTGTTTTCAAAGTAAACCTTACCTATTTTCGGGGTTTCATGGACCAACTAGGGCCTTGTCATACATATGCCCACATATGATCATACTTAGCCATTCCAATGGCTGATCATTTGCTCAACACTTCCATTCCAACTATAGTTACATCATGAAACCATCTATACATTCATAAACACGAATGGTCTAATGCCATACTCCACTTCTACAAGCCATTTTCGCATGGCTGTACACTTATACATTTCATAAAGTACTCGAAAAACAACAATGGGTAGTCCTATACATGCCATATCAAAATTCAACCAAAATAGTACCCAAAAGAGCCTTTGATAGTGTGGGCGACTTCGACTTCAAGATCCCGAGTCCGATAGCTGGAGAACCAAAAATCTATAAAACAGAGGAGCAGTGTAACGAGTAAGCAATTTATGCTTAGTAAGTTTTGAGCAAGGAATTCTAGCATAAACAAAGAATAACACACATTTAGCTAAACGGAATATTTCATAATACGCAATTTACCGATATCAAACTTGCTTCACAACATTAACAACCCTTATGTACATACACAATAGACTAACTTAGCCGAAGGCCGGTAGCTCGTTTATCAACTGAGCGAACATTTATTTGTAAGGGCTCGATTAAATTCAACACATACGTAACGTATCCCCATATTGGGATGTTTTTCGAGTATTCGCTGGAATTTTACAGCAAGCTCATTCATTACCAAATCACGTACCTTCGGGATTTAACCGGATATAGCTCCTCGTTCAAATGCCTTCGGGACATAGCCCGGTTTTAGTAACTCACACAATGCCTTCGGGACATAACCCGGATTTAATAACTCGCACGAATGCCTTCGGGACTTAACCCGGATTTAGTATCTCGCACAAAGGCCTTCGGGGCTTAACCCGGAATTTGTATCTCGCACAAATGCCTTCGGATCTTAGTCCGGATTTATTCACTTAGCACAAAGCCTTCGGGACTTAGCCCGGACAACATTCAATTAATCATGCACATCTAACAATAATTCATGGCACATTCATATTTCATTTTCATTTGCGAAACTCAAACACAAGGCACATATCGTCCTTGCACATTCGGCTCAATAGCCACACATAGAGCATGATTTAATCACATCGTAATTTAAGCTCTCTTACTCAAGAACTTACCTCGGGTGTTGTCGAACGATTCCGCTAGCTATTCAACCACTTTTTCCTTCCATTTATCGGATTTATTTCCCCTTTGCTCTTGAGCTTAATTAAACAAATAAATTGATTTCATCATTTAGGCATCAAAAAGATGAACACAAGGCACTTAGCCCATATTTATACATTAGACATTAAAGTCTCATACATGCAAAAATCATGCATCAACACAACATATTAGCTAATTTCTTTCCCCTTGGCCGAATATGCATGTCTATTTTTGGGGTCGATTTCAACACTTAATACACACATATACACAATAGTAAAGCATCCGCCCCCTTTTCATCAATTTAACACATGCATTGCTCATTAACATGCAAAGTTATATTCGGCCTTAGCACACATCTTGCTAGCCGATTCTTCTCCATTTAGCAACCAATGCACATATGTGCTCACACAAAAATGCTAAAAAGGAGGTTCAAGAATCATCAAGCCATCATCACATGCATCATTAACAAGCTTCATATTTTGCATGCAATGGCATCAACACAACCTCCACCTAGGCCGAATCTTAACTCATCCTCATGCCTCATCACCACAACATCAAACACCAACCAAGAATGATGCATCCATGGTCAAGTGCCATTTCCATCACATAGCAAGATTTAGACCATGGGCTAGGTAGAACTCAAGCTAACAACTAAAACATGCATGCATCTCATGGAACATCATCAAACATACCTTAGCCTAGCTACATGCATGGCCGAATCTCTTCACCTTTCTTCTTCTTTCCTCTTAAAAATTTTTGGCCAAGGATGAACCAAAGGATGAGAAAATTTTTTCTTTGTTTTTCTTTCTAATTTAGGCTAAATGAAGGTGAGAAAATGATGAACAAAGATCTTCTCCTCTCTTTTCTTTAGCTCACGGCAATGGGGGGGGAAAGAATCAACTACACACTTTTTTTTTGTGTATTCATCATACACCTTTTCATTATTTAATTTCCATGCCTATTATTTTATTTTTTTCCACCTATGATGCACCAACAAAACATGTCTATGACATGTCTTGGCCATCAAACTTGGTCTACCATGCTTGTCATGGCCGGCCACTACTAGTAGGGGGGAATTTGACATGCAAGTCCCCCCTTTGTCCACATGCACTAATAGGTCCTCACACATTGACCTATCACATTTTAGAATTTTCTCACATAAGTCCTATTGACTAAATTCACATGAAATCAACCAAATTGAAGCTTGAAATTTTCACACATTCATAATTACATATTCTAGACAATAAGTATCACATTCAAACATTTCGGTGACTCGGTTTAGCGGTCCCGAAACCACTTCCCGACTAGGGTTAACTTTGGGCTGTCACACTGTCTGGGGCAGTGGCATTGATATGTGATTACATGTAAGACCACGTCTGGGACGTTGGCAATGTATGGTATATGTGATTATTCGAGTGTCCTATCCAATTCTGAATGGTTCAACGGGCAATATTACGTTAAGATCGAATGAAAAATCGAGTTAAAGGGTTCAGGTATGTATTCATACTAAGTTATGAATTTATGGTAAGTTAGATACTTGAATCAATGATGTAAATGTTATTTGTCATTGTGAATTACATATATGCATATGTAAAAGTATACATTCGGTTTAATAATGTATTCATGATACAAATAAAAGTATATGTGTATATGAAAATTATAAATGGTTAAATGTTTAGTATATGTGAATTTGTAAATGTGATTTATGTATATTCGTATATGAATGAGTATATTTGGCCAAGGGTTTATATGTGACCTTAGAAGTGAAAAATAATTATGATATTAACTACATGTGTATTTATTCTATTTAGATTTGATGCATAGTTATATGTTTGATAAATGCATATTTTTGCAAGTTTGAAAATGTATACGAATATAATATAATGATTCCATTTTGTTATAATGAAACATAAATGTTATTGAGTTGCTTATGACTTACTAAGCTATGAAAGCTTACTGTGTGTGTTTATGTTTGTCTTTGTTTTATAGATTTTGAATCTAATTACGAGCTCGGGGATCATCAGCAAAGTCCATCACACTATCGACTGTTTTTGGTATTTTATAAGTTTAAACTTGGGTCTATGGCATGTATAGGCTAGATTATATTTAATTAAGTTTGAATTTGAATATGTATTAAGCCATGCAAATATGGCTTGTTTATTTTATTAGGTTCGATTTTAAGGTTTGATCAAATTTTGATTATAATTGATATGGTTGGAGTTTATTTTGGTATGCATATTTTATGATATGTATGATTTGTGTTTTGGTGATATGTTTGTGATGATGATTGTAAGATTGAAAAGGAAATGTGTTAATGATGAATCATAATCGGCCATGAAAGTAGCTCATTTTGGATGTATGATTTGCGGTATATTTTGTAAGGTGATTGATTATAAAATTTGGCTTAAGTGAGGTTAATATGGTTGATAGATATGGATAGGTAAAATGTTTAAGTCTAAGCAAGTTTCGGTTTTGATATATATGTGTGAAGTGGCTGGCACATTTGGTAAGGGGTGTTTAAGTATGGTTTTGGTTTAAATATATTTTGAAAACATCGAGCATGCTATATGCGAATGATATATTTGACATATCGATGATGATATAGTCATATGATTTAATATGATTAGATAGGTGAAATGTTGTCTTAAGTATGTACGGTGAGATTTAATATGTTTGTTCGAGTATGATTTAAATTGATATAATTATATGAGTATAGATTTGTGATGAGTAAAAAGGAATATTTGATTTTAATATATTGCTTGTTATGTGATATAAATATGAATGTATATTTAACATGCCGTGTGGATGCTATAATATAGAATAATATATATATATGTGAAATATGATTGATATCATATAGTAATGGGATGAGGTTATGCTAAAGAATATGTAAATGGTATATTTGGTTTGAATGAAATTGTGGATGTATATTTTTGAAGAGTGGATGTTCGGCTGTGTAATGGAATAGATATAAATATAAGTTTATTACCTTAAATCATTGTTTATAAATAAGATGTTAAGCATAATGAATAGCTTGTGAAATGACTATGTTTAGATATGGCAAACAAGGTGAATTAACTTTCGGTGGTTGTATAATAATTGAGGGATCATGTATTTGATGAAAAGTTGGATTGCTTTGGTTATATGGATTTATATATATACCTAGCCAAAAATATGGATATTAAATTAGTTTGAGTATGACTTTTGTTAATTTAATTGATATATTCTAGTAGCATGTCAAAATTTGAGTTGGTATGCTATATATATGCTGGATGAATAATTAATATTATATATATAATGATGTGTTGGTGTGAAGGATAAAATAAAATGTTTAATTATTCAGTTAGGTAATTTGACAAATGTTTCCTATATATAAAGTGGTAAAGCATAATAGGAGTAGACAACAAACAAGGCATATGTGTTTGCATGTTATATATATGTTTGGTTAAAGATTTAACAAATGACCATACGAATAGTAACTTTGTTTTTAATAAAGTTGCATGTATGTCTAATCTAAGTAATTAATAATGAGATGTTTATTTCCATGTGCCTATATCCGGCCAATGATTATAGTTGTATGTTATCTAATTTATGTGTAACTTGTAAATTTGGTTTAATTTAATATATGTTCGGTTGTGATAATTTAAGATGAATAATTTCTATGTGTATTTATAATTATCCAAAAGTTGTTTTTAGTTAGTAATACTTCATAACCCTTTCCGGCGACGATTACCGGTTAGGGGTGTTACAAGAAGCAACTCTATTCTTAATTTTTGTACTGGTTTGAGGAATCGACTCTGTATTAATTTGATGCTCCACTTGCTTTTGGTTTTCGTTATTGGAAGAGTCTTTAAGAGATAAGTTAGGTAGCATAGTAGTTTCATAAAAAATGACATCTCTACTAATCATAACTTTTCTATTTTTAGGACACCATAACTTATACCCTTTTACATTGGCTTTATAACCAAGAAAAACACATTTAATGGATCTCAGTTCCAATTTTCCGTTATCAATATGAGCATACGCAGGACACCCAAAGATCTTTAAGTCAGAATAATTAGCAGGATTACCAGACCATACCTCTTGTAGAGTCTTTTCTCAATGGCAACGGATAGAGATCGGTTGATAAAAAAATACAATAGAGGCTACTTCTGCCTAAAACAACTTCGATAAGTTGGCATTTGACAACATACATCAAACCTTCTCCATGATCGTTCTGTTCATTCGTTCTACAATGCCATTTTTCTGTGGAGTATAACGAACTGTCAAGTGTTTCATGATCCCTTCTGATTTGCACAGTCTATCAAACTCATCAGAATAGAACTTTAAGCCATTATTTGTGTGGAGGTATTTTATTTGTTTTCCTATATGTTATTCAATCATAAATTTCCAAGACTTAAATGCGAAAAACACATCGCTTTTCTGCTCCAGGAGGAATGCCCAAACTTTTTTGGAAATATCATCAATAAAAGTTAGCATATAATTAGCTCTACCTCTCGAAGGCACTTTGGATGGTCCCCACAGATCAGAATGAATATAATCCAATGTTCCCTTCATGTTATGGATTCCTCTAGTGAATCGAACTCTCTTTTGCTTCCCAAAAACACAGTGCTCATAGAACTTCAGTTTGCAAATTCCTTGCCCATCAAGAAGTCCTCTTTTGCTTAATTCTGCCATGCCATTCTCACTCATATGCCCTAGGCGCATTTGCCAAAGTTTAGTAATATCATCATCTGACAAAGAAGAGGAAGCAACAGCTACATCACAGTAACAGTAGAACCCTGCAAAACATATAACTTGGTAGTCTTTCTCTGCCCTTTCATCACAGCAAGGAACATTTGAAAATCTTTAAAACTCCACTTTCAGCTGTGTATCTATACTCTTTTGAATCAAGAGTACTCAACAAAATTAAATTTCTCTTCAATTCTAGAACATGTCATATGTCACTAATTGTTCTAACAATTCCATCAAACATCTTAACTCTAATTGTTCCAGCACCTGGGATTTTACATGAAGCATTATTTCCCATTAAAACAACACCTTCAGACACTATTTCGTAAGTTGTAAACCAATCCTGATTGGGATCATGTTGAATCAAGCATCCACTCCTCGCTCACTTTAGAATTGTTGACAGAAGCGACTAGAAGTTCACCATCGCTGTAGTCTTCTACAACATCAGCTTCACCAGAATTTTCTGGTTGTTTTCCCTTTTGATTCGCAGACTCCCTTTTAATATTGTTCTGTAGCTTATAGCACTCAGATTTAATGTGTCCTTTTTTCTTACAGAAGTTACAAGTTTTACCTCTGTTTGAAGACTTTGATCTACCCTTAGATTTACCGCGAGGATTCTGTTCTTGTGTCCTTCCATGATTATCATCAACATTCTAATCTTGTTTCCTACGAACAATGAGACCCTCTCCCTGAGAGTCGGGTTTAACCACAAGATGCTTCATCTTATCATACGAGGTCAAAGAATCATAAACCTCATCAACTGTGAGAGACTCGCGATTATTTAAAATCGTGTCTCTAAAGGTTGAATAAGACGGGGGCAACGAACAAAGTAGAATCAACCCTAGATCTTCCTTATCATACTAAACCTTCATGGCCTCCAAGTTTGAGAGAATTTCTTTAAACACTATTAAGTGTTCATGTACAGACGCACCTTTCTCCAAACGATGAGCATAAAGACGTCATTCCATATGTAACTTGCTTGTTAGAGTTTTCGACATACATATTTGTTCCAGCCTCTTCCATAATGCAGCGGCGGTCTTCTTCTTTATCATATCCTGCAAAATTTCGTTGGAAAAAAGCAGATGTTATTGTGTTAATGCCTTTCGATCATTACGCTTTTTCTCTTCATCTGTTAATGTCGAAGGCATCTTATCTATCCCTAGCAGGGCATCCTCCAGATCCATCTGTGCAAGAACAGCTTGCATCTTAATCTGCCACAATGTAAATTTGGTGTTGCGATCCAACAATGAAATTTCATACTTCAAAGACGCCATTACAATAATCAAAATGAACTACCCGAAAGATCTGATACTAATTTGTGAAAATAAAATAAAATAAAATAAAGGACACATAGATTTTACGTGGAAACCCTTTCAGGAAAAAAACCACGGGCAGAGGAGAATAAAATTCAATATGACAAATTCTAATTATTACAAGAGGAATAGACTATGTCTATTTATGGGCTTGTAAAGCCATATTCTAGTAAGATTGAAACACCTTATTCTAATCAATATAAAATAGATGGAGTTTAATAAGGTTTAAAAAACCTTATTCTAAAAGAAAATAAAAGAAGTGTAGTTCTATATGGATTTTACTTTTATTTTATTTTACCACTGTATTTTATTTAAATAAGGATTCGAGTTATTTAATTATAATAATAAATAATGTTTTAAATAAATATCTATCCTGTCAATTTAATTTTACTATACTTATATTTCATCAGACGATTCTTGCTACTCCATATATTACCAATGATATACTAAAGACACGCCCATCATAATCACTACATTCTATTGTGTGTCATTGCACTCTATCACCAATTATATACCTAGTAGCCTTTTTGATCCAATCACCTTGCGGTAGGAGCCTTCACAACCTTGCCACTTAACCTATGAAGCAAAGTTGTTATTGGTTCGGACACACAGTTAGCTTGTGACATCCCAAAAATTAGGGGTTAGTAGAATCGGGTTTGTGAATCGAGATAGAGTTATCATGCCTTAATTTTTGAGATTATTTATGTGTTTTTAGAAAATAAATGAGTTACTAGTCTACTGGTTAAGTGTTAGTGCAACAATCACTGAAACCCAAGCTTAAATCCCTTCCCTCGCACCATTTTGTGATTTCCAAAAGGGTGCTCCAAGTAAGTCCATTCCACTTTTTGTAGGTGTTATTGTTATTTGTTTGTTTTTTTTGGGGGGGGAGATAGGAAATTGGTAGAACTTTAATGATATTTTTCATCATGCTTTGGAAGATCCATAGCTTAATTTCTCTTAGGATTTTGAGAATTGAATCGTATTATGCCGATTATCATTTGAACTCACTTTCGATGTTTGAGACTGTTGTTACAGTAATTTTCATGTTTATTTGAAGATGATATGATAGCATGATGGATTGGTACAAGTTGGAATTACTTATATGCTTTAAAATGTTGTATTTTATTGGTCTAAAGCAGAGGTATCAATATTTGCTATGTAGTAACGATACCTCTGTGGTTTTGAGATGTATAGGATGTCAGAATAGTAAATTTGTATCAATACCCAATCACGAGTATCAATACTAGGGGTAATTTTATTGATACTTTTGCAAAAGTACCGATATTTTTCAAGACTTTGATTTTAGACGAGAAATAAAATACTGATTTGCTATCGATCTTGCAAATGGTATTGTACCTTTGAGGTTGTTATTATATGTGTAATGTGATATATGCTTAAAAGTGAATATCGTTACCATGTAAATTAACTAGTAAATAATGCACGAGTAAGAATAATATGACACTAGACTATTGAGGTTGTGATGTATGGTTTTCTCGTTAATGTTTGATGAATTATTTGCATGGTAGTTCTTCTAGGCATTCACTGAGCTTGTTAAGCTCACCTACTCCCTTCTTAAACCATTGCAGATTAGAAGTGTGTTGGTGTGAGTGGTGTGGTTTCCAAGGGGTGATCCAAGCTAGTCCATTTCACTTTTCGTAGGTGTTTTTGTTATTTGTTTTCATTTTGGGAATAAGGCAATATGGTAGACTTTTAATGATATTTGTCATGATGATTTGGAAGATCCATAGCTTATTTTTTCTTAGGATTTTGAGAATTTAATTGTATTATGCTAATTATCATTTGAACTCACTTTTGATGTTTGAGACTATTATTATGAATGTTTTGATGTTTATTTGATGATGATATTATAGCATGATGAATTGGTACAAGTCGGAATGACTTATATGCTTTAAAATGTTGTATTTTACTGGTCTAAAGTAGAGGTATCGATATTTGCTATGTAAAAATGATACCTTTGTGATTCTAAGATGTGCAGGAAGTCAAAATCGTAAATTGGTATTGATACTCGAGGTAATTTTATCGGTACTTTTGCAAAGCTAACGATGTTTTTTGAGACTTTGATTTTAGACGAGAAACAAAATATTGATTTTGTACCGATTTTGCAAAAGGTATCGGTACCATGCCAGGACAATACCAATACTCATGATCTAGTGCCTACGTGATTGTCTTGGAAATTTTTCTAAGTGGTCCTAATGCATGTTTAATTATTATAATTTTATTTAAAGTATGTTTGACATTTTTAATGATTGTTGATATATGTTTGACTAAAAATTTATAAGATCATTGATAAAGAGGATAATTTCTTAATAATGTAACAATTTACTATGAGTATGACATGTAGCAGCGGTGTGACACCTTTTTATTTAGGCTTGGTGATCAAGCCAAGTATAGGGTGTTACAAAACCCGAAAGAAATAGTGAATGGAAAAAGTCGAAATATGAAATTGTCAACACCACACGGCCGCACGCCAGGCTGTGTGCCAAGCTGTTTGAGCCACATGATTTGGGCCAATTGGGTTGTGTGGCCAACACAGCCTAGCCAATTAGGACATGTGGGGCCACACGGGAGTCTGTGCCTATTTTTGTCTAAGCCTGATTTAATCTGAGATTCATAATTAGACTCTCCTTAGGGTCCATACTACCCAAATAAGACTTGAAACTGTGGTATCTAGTATTATGTTTTGTATGTATTGTGTTTAAGGAATGTGACTTATACATGTATGTTTCGTGTTCCATCAATTTTGATGGTAAGTTTCCATGTTACTATGTTTGGATGTGAGAATGTGATGTTAGAAAATGTTAATTTGTATATCTCTGAATCTGTATATAACCATGCATATGACTTTAAGGAAAAAATGATGTGTTAAATAAGGTCTGATAAATCTATTCTGCAAAGAATGGACTTTTATGCTTTCTATTTTCTGTTATTGTACGCCAACAAGTGATACAAGCATATCATTTTGATTCTGTATATTGTAACGGACTGTAATGTGTATATGCAACTATACGTAGTCGTTCAAGTAATAAGTAAGTAAAAATGAGTTATCGTCTCCATAAGGACTGTATAAATTTAAACAATTAATTGCAAAATTTTAATTAACAATTTGATGTAAAAAAAACTTAACAAATTTGGATAGTGATGATTAGACAAATTAAATGCAAGAGTGATCCCTAATGCAATTTCTAATCTAAAAGCAATTTACCTAAATGTATGAATGAAGGCTTTAGAAACAAAAACAATCAACATTAAATGGGCTCGTATAATTATATTAATCAAATCAACTTACCTTCATCATGCTAACATGTTCAGACTTAGTTCCACGAAAATGTGATCTTTTATGGGTTTGGAAGCCAAATGAAGTCCTCTCAGATCTTTTACTTAGTTAAATATGCATGTTATTAATCATATTAGACTAAGGGTTTCTTATCATTTATGCAAGGTCATAAGGACATTTACGTTTGCAATAGTTTAATTACATAAATCTAAAAACCATGCAAGATAATAGAGCTAACTAAAGATATTATGAACCTTAACTTAGTTGGTTTTAATGACATAAATTAAGCATTTCACTTTTCAATTATGCATCTACTACCTATCATCTGGTTAGTATTATTCAACTAATCTGAGTGCACCCAATCATGTATGAATGGAACACATCATGATATTAATTGAGAACATAACCGACTGAGGCAGAAAACATGTTAACATGAATTAAATAAATCTCATTAACTTAATATAATTATCTCAGCAAATAGGATTTAAAACTTCATAGTTGATATTAAGAGCATAAAATTCAAACCAAACATGTTAAAATAGATAATCAAGAGGAAATAGTAGACTTGGTTTAGCATCCTTTTGGATCTATTCTGATTGAAACGCTCCTCCGTTTTGATTAAATCTTCTTTTGCTAAGGGTTTAGAAGGTAGTCGACTAAAGAGTGCTTTTGACAAAGCTTTTAAGGCTAAAGAAGGGAGAGAGGATGGACAACTATCTAGGGAAAAAGGGAAAAATAATTGCGAGAAAACTAGAGTGAGTGAATGAGACATGTTAAGAAATGAGGGATGATGCAAAATTGAGGAATGGAAAGGTATTTATAGGTGAAGGTAATGGTTTGAGTTCACTAAAAATAGGTTTAAATTTCCTTCCTTCCTTCTCTCATCTAGCCGACGACGATTCAAGGGAAAGTGATGACCAAGTCTTCTAAATTTGAAATTGAATTTCAAGCTAAAACTAGCTATAGAGTGAACGGTTTCAATAGAGAAGTTGTTGGGCTGAATTTTAATTATTTTCCAATTGCATGGACCTTCAATTAAATATTCCAAAATACATTTTTGGCAGCGAACATCATGTGATAAAATTGGGCTTTTAATTCCTTTGTTGGACGGCTCTTTCAGTCCAATAACTTAGCAAACATGTCCATCTTTTATCACCTTCTTTACTGGGTCATAGTCAACCCCATGCCCAATATTGCATAGTCTTGCCACCTTGATCGGTTATTTCAAACATCACAGCAATAAACGTACACTATTGATGCAAGTATAGTAGACAGATATGAGTCTATTGGATATCGATCCCACGAGGATGGTTGCCTTTTGTCTATCAATGTCAGTGAATAAATAGATAGAAACAAGATAAATTGTGACAGTAGTTGTTAAAGGAATAACTTGAAAACAATAAGATACAATATGATAATGATAAACTGGGATCCCCAATGTGAATATTCAACAAAATACTATGTAACACCCCTATCCCGCAACCGCCCCGGAATAGGTAAGGGGCATTACCAGACAGACAGAACATCACAGATCAATATAGAATCACGGATATTACATAATATTAATGCATAAGCAATTAAACAATTCATCCGTTATGGAAGTCTCTAAGACTTACGACATACTTTTATAAAAGGTCGAGACTAAACCGAACACATTTAGAATTTTCACAACTTAGAAAAAAAATTTTAATTCTGTTGAGGTCACACGCCCGTGTGACCAGGCCGTGTGCCTTACACGGGCACTAGATACGCTTATATAATCCAGCCGTGCCATAACAGAGTATATATACTGACTTTTACACACGGCCAACAGACACGGCCATGTGCCATGGCCATGTGATACTTAGCTAGATACTGACTTAAGCCTACGGCCATATGACATGCCCATGTGTCTTAAGAGGTTACTGTTTTGCATACACGGCCACAAGGCACGTCTGCTGTAATACCCCCTACCCGTATTCATTGCCAGAATAGGGTACAAGGTATTACCAGAGTTTACGATTTTTTTTATATTCAATATAGCCCCTTTATAAATATCTAACCTTCCTGCAATATTAAATCGAGACCAATCCACATCAACCAAACCAATTCAACATATTTTCAAGATAAATTCATGCATATTTATAAGATAACGTCATCACATACCCAAAACCAGGTTTGTTAACCATACTAATGGCTAACTTTACATTCATTTCACGTTAACATTTACTTTATTAGCTTATACATGCCATTGATTTCCAAAATAAAGTTTCTTTATATACCAAAATCCTAAGGTTGATAGTGTGATGTGTCTCCGACCAAATCCGACCTCCGAGCTCTTAACACTACAAAACAGGGGAAAAGGAAACAGGGTAAGCACTTTGTGCTTAGTAAGCTCATGTAACAAGAATTATACTTACCTAATATTTTTAATACAATACAATAAACATTCATATATCCATTCAATGCATTATTACCCTAACATGCACAAACTCAACATTCAAGTTAGTACAATAATTTCCATGTACCAATAATTTATACTATGATTGATGAGCTCATCAATACATGATTTCCATTTCTTATATTTTTTTTCATATTTATATCGTTGAATTTCTTGGAATTTTCGATGGATTTTCAGAGGTACACTTTTAGTGTATATTTCCGGGTCTGTCAATTCATATTCATGTGCGCACATTTCCATTTCAGAGAGCACACTCCCGCGAACCTCATCCTATAAACTCATAGAGTATTGTCGGGATTACCAGTCCAGGCTAAATCCTCTACAATGACAATTACTCTAATGAGCTTGGATCTAAATTACCAATCCAGGCTAAATTCAGACCCTAATTCGGATTACCCGTCCGGGCTAAATCCATTTTCCACATATTCTTCGGGAAGGCTATATCAGAATAGGATCATCTGTCCGAGCTAGATCCTTTTTACCGTCAATTCCTTTTTAGAGATCCATCAAAATTTCCTTTCATTCAACCGGGATTTCTTCCCCTTTTTATCAAATATATCAATGTTTCATAAATTTTCATACAATGAACTTTCAAATCATATTCACATCAATAACATACATTTCAAGCATTTAAGAATATAATTCAAGTTACATGAACTTACCTTGATACTTTTTCGTGTACAAAAATCTACTAATCCTAAACTTTTTCCTTTCCTCGATCTAGCTTCATATTTGAATCTTCTGGATCTAAATAAATAAATTTAATTATCAATTTAATACATCTCATGTTCATATGCAATAATTTCTATAATTTCATTATTATTTATAGTTTATTCAAAGTTGTCTATTTGAGTCATAGTCACTAAATTATTTATAACACGAGATACAAAACTCCAAATTAAGAACCGTTAATTTTACCTGAAACTAGACTCATATATATTCTTACCATAAAATTTTCAGAATTTTTAGTGTAGCCAATAAGTACAGTTTATTCTTTAAAGTCACCCCTATTCTGCTGTCTGATAGTTCTGACCCTTCTTCACCAAAAATTAGTTATCTCTTCATACAGAATTTTGATTAGGTTCTCATTTGTTTATCTTGAAAATAGACTCCTTAAGGATTCTAGGCATATAAATTTTAGCCCATAATTATTTGTATTGAAGTTTTTATGATTTATTAAACTCAAAACCGGGGAACTCGAATTCATTCTGAACTTGTCTATTAAAATTCATTATATCTCATGATTTACAGATCCATTGCTTACACCGTTTCTTCTATGAGAAACTAGACTCAATAAGATTTAATTTCATATTTTTTCATCTTATAATTCTATTTCTACAATTTATACTGATTTTTCAAATTTAGTCTACTGCTGCTGTCCAATATTGTTTTAGTGCAAGCTGTTTATTACCATTTTTCCCTTAAGCTTTTAATAAATAACAATTTCATCCCTACTCAATTAGCCTCTCAGTTGAGATGATTTTTCTCAATTAACACTTTATTCTATCAACTTAAACTAGTTTACAACCTTTCGGAATAAAAAATTCAGCAATAGACTTTAATTCCAAACATTTTCACAATTGGGTCCTAAAAATCAATTTCTATTGAACTTACCTAATAAATTCATCTCATAAACAAATTAAAGCTTTAATTTCATTCTATTTCATCATAAACTAGATATTTCCTATTTAGTCCTAGTTTTATTTAGTTAATTTTGCAATATTCCAATTTTACCCTTAATTTATCAATTTTCCTACTGATTTCATGCCCTTGCCGTCCAACCCAGATAAATATTGGGTCTAATTGCCTTTTAAATCCTCTCTCATTAGACACTTAAGCTATTTAATCATCCCATCCACTTTTACACCTTTTACAATTTAGTCCTTTTCATTTAATTAACTATCCAAACATTAAAATTTCCTAACGAAATTTTTATACCACATTACTAACATTTCATAAATATTTAGAAAATTATTTTCAACTCGGTTTTACGAGATAGAGGTCCCGATACCTTATTTTACCCAATTTCTTCAATAATTTCTTTTTCTAACTAACCACTAAATCGGTAAAAATTTTCTATCAATATTTTCATACGATTTTCCTATCATATCAATTTTCATGCAAAAATATTAAAATAAATTTCTCTTTAAATCAGATTTGTGGTTACGAAACCACTATTCTGATAACCTTGAATTTAGGCCATTACAACTCTCCCCCTATTTTAGGATTTTTTTCCTCGAAAATCTTACTAGTAAAGAGGTTTGGGTATTGTTTCCTCATTGCCTCCTCCGGTTCCCATGTCGCTTCCTCAATCCCATGCTTTTGCCACAATACTTTCACCAAATTTATCTTTTTATTTCTAAGCTCTTTTGTCTCCCGTGCCAATATCTTGACTGGTTCTTCACTGTAAGTCATATCCGGTTGAATCTCCACTTCTGTCGGAGAAATAACATATGAAGGATCTGATCGATATCTTCATAACATAGATACATGAAAAAAATTATGGATT
This sequence comes from Gossypium hirsutum, assembly GCF_007990345.1. NCBI lineage: Eukaryota > Viridiplantae > Streptophyta > Magnoliopsida > Malvales > Malvaceae > Gossypium > Gossypium hirsutum. The sequence goes on along the minus strand of NC_053431.1, from coordinate 80,379,221 downwards.
CTATCAAGTTCTGGTGGTAATGCCAATCGATAAGTGACCGGTCCAATTCTTTCTATGATTTCATATGGCCCGATAAATCTTGGACTCAGTTTACCCTTTTGACCGAATCGAAGAACTTTCTTCGAAGGAGACACTTTTAGGAATACCTTGTCACCGACTTGAAATTCAATCTCTTTTCGTTTAAGGTCGGCATATGATTTTTGACGATCGGAAGCTGCTTTTAGACTATCCCGAATAACCTTTACTTTTTCTTTTGTTTCCTAGATCAAATCAACCCCATGTATCTTCCTTTCACTAAGTTCTGTCCAATATAACGGTGTTCTACATTTTCTACCATATAAAGCTTCATACGGAGTCATTTTAATACTGGACTGATAACTATTACTGTAAGCAAATTCAATCAAAGGTAGATACCTCTCCCAATTACCTTCAAACTCTAGTATACAACACCGAAGCATATCTTCGAATACTTGAATTACAGGCTCAGATTGACCATCTGTCTGAGGATGAAATGCAGTGCTGAAATACAACTGAGTACCTAAGGCTTCTTGCAATTTGTCCCAGAAACGAGACGTAAATCAGGGATCTCTATCTGATATAATAGAGACAGGCACTCTATGTAGCCTGACAATCTCAGATATGTATAGTTTAGCTAATATATCTAAAGAATAATCCATACATACCGGAATAAAGTGCGCCAACTTTGTCAATCAGTCAACAATCACCCAAATAGCATCTTTTTTCCTCGGAGACAAAGGTAACCCCGATACAAAATCCATAGTGATTCTTTCCTATTTCCATTCCGGTATAGTAATTGGCTGAAGTAACCCTGAAGGTACGTGATGTTCAGCTTTAACTTGCTGACATATTAAACACCTTGATACAAACTCAGCGATATCACATTTCATTCCCGACCACCAGTATATCTTTTTTTGATCATTATACATTTTATTACTCCCGGGATGTACAGACATAGTACTGCTATGAGCCTCGCGTAGAATCTTTTGTATGAGCTCTGAATTCTGAGGTACACATACCCTACCTCTGAATAATAAACAATCATCAGAACCAATCTGAAATTTAGAATCATTACCTAACTCACACTGTGCCCGTTTAACCTGTAACTTCTCATCATTCTTCTGAGCTTCACATATTTGCTGTAAAAATGTCGGTTTAGCTCTCAATTTAGCTATGATTGAACCATCATCAGTCAGTGAGAACCGGGTATTCATAACTCGTAAAACAAATAGAGATTTCTGGCTCAAAGCATCAGCTACAACATTAGCTTTACCCAGATGGTAATCAATAATCAAATCATAGTCCTTTATCAGTTCAAGCCACCTGTGCTGTCTTAAATTCAAATCTTTCTATGTCATCAAATATTTCAAGCTTTTATGATCAGTATAAATATGACATTTCTCACCATACAAGTAATGCTGCCATATCTTCAATGCAAATACAATAGCAGCTAATTCAAGATCATGTACTAGGTAATTTCTTTCATGTGGTTTAAGTTGTCTTGAAGCATAGGCTATTACTTTACCTTCTTGCATCAAGACACAACCTAAACCATTTAATGAGGCATCACTATAAATAACAAATTCCTTACCCGGTTCAGGCTGTACTAATACAAGTGCTTTCGTTAGTAGATCTTTAAATCGGTTGAAACTCCATTGACATTCATCAGTCCATTTGAACTTTACATCCTTCTGCAGTAATCGAGTCATTTGAGAAGCTATCATAAAGAATCCATGTACAAATATCTGAAAATAACCAGTTAAACCTAAGAAACTTTTAACTTCAGATACATTCTTTGGTGGATTCCAATTGACAATAGCTAAGATTTTACTTGGATCTACCCTGATGCCTTCGGCAGATACAATGTGTCCAAGAAAACCCACTTCTCGAAGCCAAAATTCACATTTACTAAATTTAGCATATAATTGCTTTTCTCGCAGAATTTGTAACACAATTCTCAAATGTTCTGCATGTTCTTCTTCATCCTGAGAATAAACCAAAATATCATCAATGAATACTACTACAAATCTATCTAAGTACGGTCTAAATATCCGGTTTATCAAATCCATAAATACTACAGGTGCATTAGTTAGCCCAAACGACATAACCAGAAACTCATAATGTCCGTACCTGGTTCTGAAGGCTGTTTTTGGCACATCTGACTCCTTTACCCGTAACTGATAATAACCTGAACGAAGATCAATCTTTGAAAACACAGTAGCACCTTTCAGCTGATCAAATAAATCATCAATCTGGGGTAACGGGTACTTATTCTTTATGGTTACTTTATTAAGCTACCGGTAGTCGATACATAGTCTTAAAGAACTGTCCTTCTTTTTCACAAATAGAACCGGAGCACCCCAAGGTGAATAACTCGGTCGGACAAAACCCCTATCAACAAGCTCTTGTAATTGTGTCTTTAACTCCTTTAATTCAGTAGGAGCCATCCGGTACAGAGCTATGGAAATCAGAGTAGTTCCCGGAATCAAATCTATGGAAAATTCCACTTCTGTTTCTAGTGGCAACCCTGGTAATTCCTCTAGAAACACATTGGAAAATTCACATACTATTGGCACTACCCGTATCCTTGACTCAGATACCTTGGTGTAAAGTACATAAGCCAAGTAAGCATTATACCCTTTTTTGACATACCTCTGTGCTGCCATTACTGAAATCACATCAGATAGCTCCTCTATCTGATTAGATTTAACCCGGAGCAACTCACCATTCTGACATTTTAGCACAATATATTTTTGTCTACAATTTACTACTGCATCATGCTGGGTTAACCAATCCATGCCCAATATCACGTCAAATTCATCAAATGGCAGTAACATCAAATCAGCCGGGAAACAATAACCTCTTACCATCAGTGGACAATTTTTACAAATTTTATCCACCAAAATAGATTGAGCCTGGGGGTTCGAGACTTTAACCACAAATTCAGTAGGTTCAACAGATAAATTTTTAATAATTGCAAGTTTAACACATATATATGAATACGTAGAACCCAGATCAATCAATGCAGTAATATCAGTATCAAGTAAAGAAAATGTACCAGTAATAACATCGGGTGCTGAGGCATCTTCTCTGGCACGAATGGCATATGTCCTAGCAGGTGCTCCTGCCTTAGACCTGCCTGCAATATCTTTCGTAGTTCCTCGGCTACCACTGACATTACCAGATGGTCGAGGTGGTCTGCCCCTCAAAATTGGATTACTTAGCTTCGATATCTGCTCAGCTTCTTTTTCACCTCTTTCTGGACAATTTCTAAGGAAATGGTCAAAAGAACCACATCGGTAACAAGCTCCGCTCTTTAATTGACATTCACCAAAATGAGCTTTATTACAGTACTGACATCTCGGCTTAGGAGTGCCAACACTGCCAATACTGGCCACTGATGGAGTGGAAGGTCTTGGATTAGTGTGTTGAGAACCTCGCTCTCTACCCGAATACCCAGTGGCTGAGGTAGAACGATCCTGGTACTTCTTCAATTTCTTTGGAGCAGAAAACTGGGATTTTCCCATCGGTCTTTTACTAAAAATTCGAGCTTCCCTCTCAGCCTGTTTCGTTTCTTTGCTCAATTCTTCTATTTTATAAGCTCTCTCTGCCAATGTAGCAAACTCTCAAATTTCAAGAATTCTGATCAGTAGCTTAATGTCTTCATTCAACCCTTCTTCGAATCATTTGCACATTTTAGCTTCTAACTATACCTATTCTCGAGCATATTTACTCAATCGAACAAATTCTCTTTCAAACTCAGATACTGATCTGTTACCCTGTTTCAGCTCAAGAAATTCTTTTCTCTTCTGATTGAGAAACCTGTGACTGATATATTTCTTTCCGAACTCAGTCTGAAAGAATTCCTATCTAATTTCTTTTTTCGGAACAACTGAAGCTTTAGTATTCCACCAATGGTAAGCTGTATCTTTTAGCAGTGAGATGGCACATTTCAGACATTCTTCTGGTGTACAAGATAATTCCTTCAAAACCCGAGTAGTGTTTTCTAAATAGAATTTAGCTCGTTCGAAATCATCATCAACTGCTGCTCGAAATTCTTCGGCCCTATATTTTTGAATTTTATCTACTAGAGCTTTCCCTTTTCTGACAGATTCAGTACCTGTACCCTATGGGATCTCGGGAACTGGTGGAGGAGCAGGAGGGGGAGCTTGAACTTGCTGCACTACAGGGTTAGTTCTTAAGTATTGACTAAACCATTCATTCATCATTTGAAAGAAGGCTGTTTTTGCCTCCTCCCCTCGACCTTTTGTCTTGGGCCTTCTACTACTAGTTTCTTCTCTTTGTACTGAAGCCGAAGCATGACTCCCAGCTTCCTCAGATTGAACTCGGTCGGTAGACATTTACTATAAGAAAAACACATTTAAATGGTCAGGAGATATCACACTATCAATAATAATTTAAATGGCATGTGTAGCTAATCCTATATTTACTATATCGATCCGAGAACCGGCTAAACCGTAGCTCTGATACCAACAAATGTAATACCCACTACCCGTATTCATTGCCAGAATAGGGTACGAGGTATTACCGGAGTTTATGATTTTTTTATTCAATATAGCCCCTTTATAAATATCTAACCTTCCTGCAATATTAAATCGAGACCAATCCACATCAACCAAACCAATTCAACATATTTTCAAGATAAATTCATGCATATTTATAAGATAACGTCATCGCATACCCAAAACCAGGTTTGTTAACCATACTAATGGCTAACTTTACATTCATTTCACGTTAACATTTACTTTATTAGCTTATACATGCCATTGATTTCCAAAATAAAGTTTCTTTATATACCGAAATCCTGAGGTTGATAGTGTGATGTGTCTCTGACCAAATCCGACCTTCGAGCTCTTAACACTACAAAACAGGGGAAAAGGAAACAGGGTAAGCACTTTGTGCTTAGTAAGCTCATGTAACAAGAATTATACTTACCTAATATTTTCAATACAATACAATAAACATTCATATATCCATTCAATGCATTATTACCCTAACATGCACAAACTCAACATTCAAGTTAGTACAATAATTTCCATGTACCAATAATATATACTGTGATTGATGAGCTCATCAATACATGATTTCCATTTCCTTATATTTTTTTTATATTTATCCCGTTGAATTTTTTGGAATTTTCGATGGATTTTCAGAGGTACACTTTTAGTGTACATTTTCTAGTCCGTCAATTCATATTCATGTGCGCACATTTCCATTTCAGAGAGCACACTCCCGGAAACCTCATCCTTATAGCGGGATTACCAGTCCACGCTAAATCCCCTGTAATAAAAACTCATAGAGTATTGTCGGGGCTAAATTCCCTGCAACGACAATTACTCTAATGAGCTTGGATCTGAATTACCAGTCCAGGCTAAATTCAGACCCTAATTCGAATTACCCGTCTGGGCTAAATCCATTTTCCACATATTCTTCAGGAGGGCTATATCAGGATAAGATCACTCGTCCGGGCTAGGTCCTTTTTACCGTCAATTCCTTTTCAGAGATCCATCAAAATTTCCTTTCATTTCGCCGGGATTTCTTCCCCTTTTTATCAAATATATCAATGTTTCATAAATTTTCATACAATGAACTTTCAAATCATATTCACATCAATAACATACATTTCAAGCATTTAAAAATATAATTCAAGTTACATAAACTTACCTTGATACTTGTTCGTGTACAAAAATCTACTAATCCTGAACTTTTTCCTTTCCTCGATCTAGCTTCGTATTTGAATCTTCTGGATCTAAATAAATAAATTTAATTATCAATTTAATACATTTCATGTTCATATGCAACAATTTCTATAATTTCGTTATTATTATTTATAGTTTATTCAAAGTTGTCTATTTGATTCATAGTCACTAAATTATTTATAACTCGAGCTATGGAACTCCAAATTAGGATCCGTTAATGTTTCCTGAAACTAGACTCATATATCATCTACCATAAAATTTTTAAAATTTTTGGTTTATCCAATAAGTACAGTTTATTTTTTAAAGTCACCCCTATTCTGCTGTCTGATAGTTCTGACCCTTCTTCACTAAAAATTAATTATCTTTTCATACAGAATTCGGATGATGTTCCCGTTTGTTTTTCTTGAAAATAAACTCATTCAGGATTATAGGCATATAAATTTAAGCCCATAATTATTTTTATTCAGTTTTTTATGATTTTTAAAAGTCATAACAGGGAAACTCGAATTCATTCTGACCTTGTCTCACAAAATTCATTATATCTTATGATTTACAGATCCATTGCTTACACCGTTTCTTCTATGAGAAACTATACTCAATAAGATTTAATTTCATATTTTTTTCATCTTCTAATTATATTTCTAAAATTTATGGTGATTTTTCAAATTTAGTCTACTGCTGCTGTCCAATATTGTTTTAGTGCAAGCTGTTTATTACCATTTTTCCCTTAAGCTTTTAATAAATAACAATTTCATCCCTACTCAATTAGCCTCTCAATTGAGATAATTTTTCTCAATTAACACTTTATTATATCACCTTAAACTAGTTTACAACCTTTAGGAATAAAAAATTCAGCAATAGACTTTAATTCCAAACATTTTCACAATTAGGTCCTAAAAATAAATTTCTATTGAACTTACCTAATAAAATCATCTCATAAACAAATTAAAGCTTTAATTTCATTTTATTTCATCATAAACTTACAGCACTCAACCATGGTGACCTTCAATTTCATCCATGAAATCAAAAACTAATGAATTTAATAGTAGGACCTAGTTGTAAAAGTCTTAGAAACACAAAAATTACAAGAAAAAGGCAAGGATTAACTCACTTGGTGCGAATGGAATACCAGTTTAGAGAACCCTTCTATGGCATTTTTAGCTACTGGAATTGAAGAGAAATGAAGAGAAATCTAGATATTTCCTATTTAGTCCTAGTTTTATTTAGTTAATTTTGCAATATTTCAATTTTGCCCTTAATTTATCAATTTTCTTGCTGATTTCATGCCCTTGCTGTCCAGCCCAAATAAATTTTGGGTCTAACTGCCTTTTAAATCCTCTCTCATTAGACACTTAAGCTATTTAATCATCCTATCTACTTTTATACCTTTTACAATTTAGTCCTTTTCATTTAATTAACTATCCAAACATTAAAATTTCCTAACGAAATTTTAATACCACATTACTAACATTTCATAAATATTTATAAAATTATTTTTGACTCGGTTTTACAAGATAGAGGTCCTGGTACCTTATTTTACCCAATTTCTTCAATAATTTCTTTTTCAAACTAACCACTAAATCGGTAAAATTTTTCTATCAATATTTTCATACGATTTTCCTATCATGTCAATTTTCATACAAAAATATTAAAATAAATTTATCCTTAAATCGGATTTGTGGTTACGAAACCACTATTCCGATAACCTTGAATTTAGGCCATTACACCTGTGTTCATTGACCGTGGCACAATGCAGCCTTGGTTTAAGCCAACTTGCCATCCCTTTTTGGGTCATTCCTACAAGCAATATTAAACAACATTTATACTAAAATTTTCAGCCAATTCCATGCTCAAAACATGCTTTAACTTACCATTTCCTCAACTTGGTATATTTCAAAATGACCACCACATACAAGGCCATATAACCATTACAAGCATACACAATTTGGCATCACAAACCATTTACCAAAACTGAGCACAAACATACCATTTGCTAGCCAACTCTCATAGCATAACATATATACATATCAAAGCTTAAATACATAGACATTCTAGCCTATACATGCCATACTTAAAAATATTTACACTTTCAAAAGTACCAACATGAGTTTGATAGTATGGTGACAATCCTCGACTATCCCCGAGCCTTCAGTAGCTACGATAACTGTAAGACAGATAGAAATCACACAGAGTAAGCTACAAAGAGCTTAGTAAGCTAAATACAATTGATTTAACTATTAAAGCATATAAAGTACAAATCAACAGCAAGAATTCATAGCCATTTCACAGAATAGTTCATGAGCCTAACTATGCTCATTTGCTTGTATACATGTCATGTTTCATTTCCATGATTTCATACATACTTCGCATTCATTATTTCATAGAAATAGAGTCTTTCATATTCAAAAATTTAGTACGATACAAACGTAGCTGTATAGATTATACGTTTCATATATTCATTCCCATATGTCGTATTCTATCATTAGACGGTTCATAAACGATACAAATACTCATAAACGGGTACAATGCCGACGTCCCAAACGTGGTCTTACATGTAATTCCGTATCGATGCCTCTATCCCAGACAGGTCTTACACGAATTCAGATACGATGCTGATGTCTCAGACATGGTCTTACACGTAAATCTCAAATTGAGGCCTGTGTCCCGGACACGGTCTTACATGATATCTCAAATCATTGTCAACGTTCTTTTAGAAACATACAGAGCTTTTCAGATACTAGCATATTATCGGAGTGTAATGCCTCGTACCCGAGACCGTTGCTGGAGTCGAACACGAGGTGTTAACGGACTTAATTCATTTACTTACACAGTTCATTTTAAAATTTCCAGACAAGCTGGCTAACTGCATCACAGTTACTTTAAAAATCATATCTCGAGTTCCAAAACTCGAAAACTGATTCCATAAATTTTTCTGAAACTAGACTCATATGTCCATCCACAAATATTTTTCTAGAATTTTTGGTCAGGCCAATTAGTACAGTTTATTAGTTAAAGTCTCCCCTGTTTCAGGGTTCGACTACTCTGACCTTCATGCATTACGACTTAGATATCTCCCTGTACAGACCTTCAATACTTATGTCGTTTGCTTCTAATGAAACTAGACTCAAAAAGGAATCCATACATATAAAGCATTACTTCTAATTGTCTCTGGTTAATTTATGGTAAATTTTCAAAATCAGAATAGGGGATCCAGAAAACGCCCTGTCCCTGTTTCACGAAAACTTAAACATCTCATAGAATACGGATCATATGGTCGTTTTGTTTCTTTCATATGAAAATAGCCTCATCAAGATTCGATTACATAATTTATTCACTATTTAATTCCATTCCTACTATTTTTAGTGATTTTTCAAACTTACGTCACTGCTGCTGTCAGCATCTATTTTAAGGTAAGTTTTACCTATTTCATAATTTTCCATGAATCCATTAGTAAATTGACATACATTATTTTCAAGTATAATCACGATTAGCCATGACGTACGTAGCCCCAATAGGACCGTGATCGGCCATTCCAATGGCTAGTCTTTACCAAACATTTCCACACCACTTAATAACCATATCATAAGACCGTAATGATATACTTCAAAATATACGAGCCATTTTCGCATGGCTATACGAATATACATTACCAAAAGATACTTAATTAACAACAAGGGTCAGCCCTATACATGTCATTATCAAAATTCAACTAAAAGAGTACCAAAAGGGCTTAGATAGTGTGGACGACTTCGACTTTGACACTTCCGAGTCCGATAGCTGACGAACAAAATCTATAAAACAGAGAATTAAAGCAACAGAATAAGCATTTTGATGCTTAGTAAGTTTTAAGTAATGAAATTATTTACAACTAAAGTATACCGTTCGTAAGACTAAATGAATGATTGCATATACGCATATTCCCACAATCATGGTTACTTCACGCTTCAACCATTATATTCATGCACTCAGGATCGAACCTAACTAAAGGCTGGAAGCTTGTTAATCAATTAAGCGAATACTCTTTAAAAAGGAATCGACCTTTCCAGTGCATATACGAAACATACCTTATCGTTTGGATTTATGAGCGTATTAATTGAAGTTATTACAGCAAGATCGCTCATTTCCAAACCCAAGTACCTTCGGGATTTAGCCGGATATAGCAACTCGCACAAATGCCTTCGGGACTTACCCCGGATATAGTAACTCGCACAAATGCCTTCGGGACTTAGCCCGAATATAGTCACTAGCACAAATGCCTTTGGATCTTAGTCCGGTTATCATCCGAATAATCATGCACATATATCAATGAATCATGACACATCCATATTTCATTTTCATTACTAAAACTCAAATGCAAGACACTTATCAACCCTTACCATTTTCGGCTCAATAGCCACATACAAAGAGCATGATTTTGATTGGCTTTATAACATGATCTCTATGCACATTCGGCTACTAGTCATAAGTATAACTAATTACCCCGATATACAATTCAAGTAGGATCATTATATCACCGTTTATTTGTTATGCTTATATGTCATGACATAATCAAATCATAAACTAAGTTCCATTACTCAAAGACTTACCTCGGTATCTTGGAACGGTTATGGGTTGATTACTCTATTGCTTTCTCTTTTCCCCGATCCAACTTTGATCCCCCTTTCCCTTGAGCTTAATATATATATAAGTAGAAGTATTAAATATTTTTACCAATATGGTTTACTTGTTAATCACATTCGGCAATCACATATCAAACTCATTTTACTCATGTGGCCGATTATACTTGGTCATACATACACATAATTAAGTTATTTAACACCTAAGTCACATAGCCATAGTGTACAAAATCTTAAGGTCCAAATATGAATACCCCCAAGTTCTCATGACTTAACCCCTAACCACATTCTGCCGAAAATCCTTTGAATTTCTAATAGCACACACACATATAATCAATTTGGAGACTCTATTAACCGAACATACATCCGGCAATAGTCTATAGCTCTCTCGGCCACTCATTTCACAACTTAACAAAGCTTCAATTCGAAATCATTAGCGAGTATCAATTAACTTAAGCTACCTTTAAACTTTTACTTATCACCTCATGCCAAACCATCAAAATGAACTAATTATAATTATATAAGTACTACCAACACTGAAACCTATGCATAATATTATTTCTTTTGCCCAAACCAAAGACCACATTCGGCAACTCATCCACCATTCTACCAAGCACAACCGATTACCCATTCTCTTCTTAAATCTAAATTCGGCACCTCCAAACAAAATGAGTTAAGAATCTCAACTTTAATGCTAACATAACCAGCAACTTAACACATCCACATATCTAACATGCTAATAGCATCAAGGTATCAACTAAAATTTTTAAGCTTCTTAGCCGAATCCTAACTCTCCAACAACCCCAAATCCAACCATGAGTTAGATAGAATTTAGACTAATCATCCAAGGGATGTATAAACTTCCAAAAGTAACATTGAACATACCTTAATCTAGAGAACCACCTTGGCCGAATTTTTCTTCATCTTCTTCCTCTAGTTACGGAAATGGAGGAGCAACCTAAGCTAACTTTGGTTTCTCCTCCTACTAACCACTATTATTTTATTACCCATATCCTTTATTTTATTATTTTTAACACAAAATGTTAACATAACATATTTATAATATGTTTTAACCCATAGCATGGCCGGCCACCATCTAGATTTTGGCTAATTTGACATGCAAGTACAAGTATTTTCTAACATGCTTTAATAGGCCACTTTAACATTTGCCTAGCACATTTCTAAATTTTCTCACATAAGTCCTATTTGATAAATTTCACATACTATATACGAAATTTAAGCATGAAATTTTCACACGTGCATGTTCATATATAATAAGCATTAAATATGACTATTAATTATTTTCTTATGGCTCGGTTTCGTGGTCCCGAAACCACTTCCGACTATGGTCAATTTAGGGCTGTCACAACTCTCCCCCACTTAAGAAATTTTTGTCCCCGAAAATCTTGCCGGTAAATAGGTTTGGGTATCGTTCTTTCATAAAGTTCTCGGTTTCCCAAGTTGCTTCTTCGATCCCGTGTTTGAGCCATAACACCTTTACTAACAGAACCCTTTTGTTTCGCAACTCTTTCACTTCTCGAGCTAGGATACGAATTGGTTCTTCTTCATAACTCATATTGGATTGAATTTCAACCTCGGAGGGATTAATTATGTGCGAAGGATCAGATCTGTATCGTCGAAGCATCGAAACATGAAAAACGTTGTGAATCTTTTCGAGATCAGGGGGTAAAATCAATCTATATGCCACTGGACCAACTCGTTCGGATATTTCATAAGGCCCTATGAACCTCGGACTCAGTTTGCCCTTTCGGCCAAATCTGAGTATCTTTTTCCAAGGTGAAACTTTAAGAAACACTTTGTCTCCCACCTGATACTCAATATGTCTTCGTTTTAAATCCGCGTACGACTTCTGACGATCTGATGCTGCCTTCAGACTTTCATGAATTATTTTTACTTTCTGCTCAGCATCTTTAATCAAATCAACTCCAAAAATTTTACTTTCATCGAGCTCGGTCCAAAACAATGGTGTACGGCATTTACGACCGTACAAAGCCTCGTAAGGAGCCATCTTAATACTTGATTGAAAACTATTGTTGTAAGTGAATTCAATCAAAGGTAAATACCGCTCCCATGAACCACTAAACTCAAGGATGCAACATCTCAACATATCCTCGAGTATCTGAATTATCCGCTCGGATTGACCATCCGTCTGGGGGTGAAAAGCGGTGCTAAAATGCAACTTGGTACCCAAAGCTTCTTGTAATTTCTTCCAAAATCGCGAGGTGAATCTCGGATCTCTATCCAACACAATAGAAATAGGTACCCCGTGTAATCTTACAATCTGAGAAACATACAATTCAGCTAGTTTATCCAGTGAATAATCCGTACGTACGGGAATAAAATGAGTCGACTTAGTCAGTCTATCAACAACAACCCAAATCGCATCTTTCTTATTTGCTGACAACGGCAACCCAGATACAAAATCCATCGTGACTCGATCCCATTTCCATTAGGTATCATGATTGGCTGAAGTAAACCTGTAGGCACTTGATGTTCCGCTTTCACTTGTTGACATATTAAACACTTCGAAACAAAATCGGAAATGTCTCATTTCATACCATGCCACCAAAACTGACGTCTCAGATCGTTGTACATTTTCGTACTCCCCGGGTGAATTGACATTCGGCTACAATGAGCTTCGTTCAGAATTGTCGAAATAAGTTCTGAATTTCTTGGAATACACAAATGACTTCTGAACCTCAAACAATCGTCATCATCAATTTGAAACTTTGATTCCTTATTCAAAACACATTCAACCCATTTTGCAACCAATTCATCATCGACTTTCTGAGCTTCACGAATTTGATGAATCAACAATGGTTTGGCCTTTATTTCTGCTACTAACACATTATCAGATAGAACTGACAAATGTACATTCATCGCTCGTAAAGCAAACAGTGATTTACGACTTAAGGCATTCGCAACCACATTAGCTGTAACACCCCAATCCCGTATCCGTCGCCGGAATAGGTAAAGGGGCATTACCGGACTTGAAACTCATATCAGAACAGTAAATTTTTTTTGAACATTCCTTTAGATAAGTACTAAAGACAGTCAGGGATACAATTTAAACTTCTATAAGTACACATTAAAAAAATGCCATTTTCGCATGGCTTATATACATTAACCAAAATATTCTTCAGCCACTGGTCTATTCTATACATGCCATAAAATAATTCTAAACATAACAGTCACAAACACAGTAACAAACAGTGGATAGTGATAGTGTGACTAGTTGCTGACGATCCCCGAGCCTGTAGCTTCGAAATGAGATCTATAAAACAGAGAAAACAAAGTAAACGGAGTAAGCATTACAATGCTTAGTAAGCTTTAAGCAGTGTCAACAGATAACAATGAAATTATAACATAGTTGTTCGTATTTTTATTTCACTCTTCCTTCGGGCATACCATCCCTTTACCGAATATGCACATCTCATCATATACAATAGGCAGATAAACTTTCACATAAAAGTGAGCTCATGTGACATGGATATATTGTATAATTTCACATAACCTCTCACACTGATCCGATGTCACATAATCATAGGAATAGTCTCATAGATTGCTCTTGTATGCATCACATAACTACCTTATGATTTAGTTCAAATCAAGCTCACATATAAACTTGGAGTACGTACCTGTTTAACCTTTCGCATTGAATATATTTATAAGCAATTCTTATTACGAAGTCTTATAGCTTTAACCTCTACTCGAATTATTGGCGAGACCTTTAGCTCAGATGAAATCTCCACACGAAGTTATCGGGTCTTACCCGGACAAAATCTCCACACGTAGTCATCGGGTCTTACCCGGACATAATCTCCACACGTAGTCATCGGGTCTTACCCGGAATATATTTCCAAGTTTCATGTACATTTAATCACATGTTACAACATTCACATCGACTGTCATATTTGTAATTCATTTGCCTCATCAAATATCTAATAATACACACCTTTCACATTTGGTCATTCGGCCACAATATACACACATCGCCTACATATTTCACACTAGCCATTCGGCTTTACCACATATACATATCTCATACATATTTCACATTAGCCATTCGGCTTTACCACATATACATATCTCATATATATATTTCACATTAACCATTCGGCTTTACCACATATACATATCTCATACATATTTCACATTAGCCATTCGGCTTTACCACATATACATATCTCATACATGTTTCACATTAGCCATTCGGCTTTACCACATATACTGATCTCATACATATTTCACATTAGCCATTCGGCTTTACCACATATACTTATCTCATACATATTTCACATTAGCCATTCGGCTTTACCACATATACTTATCTCATACATATTTCACATTAGCCATTTGGCTTTACCACATATACATATCTCATACATCAATTTCCGCAACAGCTTATAAGCAACTCAAATAGTTTCATCAATGTTTACAACAAATTCACATATTCACTACAAGCTGTTTTCCTGAGCAATAGTCACTAAATTATTTATAGCTGGAGCTACAAAACTCAAAATCAATTGCCGTTAATTTTCCCTGAATATAGACTCATATATCTTCCATCCATGAAATTTTCATAATTTTAGGTTTGGCCAATCAATACCAGATTTTTCTTAAAGTTTTCCCCTGTTTCACTGTTTGACTAATCTGACCACTCTTCACTACGAATCAAATTTCTCATTGTACAGAATTCAAAATGTGTTCTATTGGATTTAATTTGCAACTAGACTCATGAAGGAGTATAAGCATATAAATTTTATCTTATAACCATTTTTTTTACAAATTATAATGATTTTCTAAAAACCGAACAGGGGATTTCGGAGTCATTCTGACACCGTCTCACTCAACTTTAAATATCATTTTATAGGAAATTTTTTTGCTCACACGGTCTCTTTTATAAGAAACTAGACTAATTAAGCTTTGATTACATATTTTATTCAGCCTATAATTCCACACCATCAATTTATGGTGATTTTCTAAAATCACGTTACTGCTGCTGTCCTAAGCAAAATATTACAATTTGCTCTTAAATTTCCAAGTCCAAACACTTATGAACTCACCATTTGAGTCTAAAACATATCATGGCCACATCATATCTTATTAAATCAACTCATTGTGTCCTATTATGATTGAATTTACTCAACGTTTAATCACTTAAAACTTACCTCGGAAGTGGTCAACGACTAGATATCCACGACTATTCGTTTACTTTCTCTTTTCCCTTATCCGACTTTGATCCTCTAAGCTCTTCAGCTAAATCAAACAATTTACTTCCCAATCAAACACAATCACACGGCATCCATATACATTTTAGAACCATTCTTACCATATTTACTACTCATTTACAAACAAAATACTCATATCACATTTATAAAACTACCTTTCATAAACACTATGTATAAATATGCATTTCTTCACTATTTACTAAGTCAAGCCAAACCACATGATTCATTAATCGTTAATATATATATATACACCATTAACAACCTCACTCAAGCTTAAGTATAAAATTTGGTCTTACCAAATTTTGCACATTTTACCAAAATAATAACTACCAATTTTACACATAAGTGCCGAATCAAATCATACCATAGTTACAATATCACTTGACTAATGAAATATCCAAAATATCAATCTATCATTTACCAAATTCATAAACCACATATAAGGCACATTTTAAACTCAAGCATGTAACTTAACAACTTAACCATTCGTTGCCTAACCACAAACAAAACATATCATAGGCATGTAAAAACATATTTTACCAGTTGATAGCCAAATATAAATATACAACCCTTTACCATTTCCAAAATACATATGCATGGCCAACCTTTTAACCATATATTCGGTCATAAAACTTATTCTTTAATAATTCAACCAATTTCACAATTTAAATCAAAACTAATTGCATCATATAACCGTACCTAAATGAACATCAAATAGCATGCAAAACATATTCATACGTTAATATCTCAAACCTTACCTTAACAACCAATATGCAAGATATCACATATTCGTAACTTAGCTTATGAAAGCATATGTATTATATCATAAACACATCTTTTACCAATTACCTTACTTAAGCCAAATTTTATAATCAACCACAAAAAAAATATACCACAAATCATACTTCCAAAATGAGCTACTTCCATGGCCGATTATATTTCATCATTAACATATCTCATTCTCGAATCATATAATCAACATCACAAACACATCATCAAAACACAAATCATACCTATCATATAACAAGCATAACAAAATAAACCAACCATGTCAAATATAACCATAATTTGATCAAACCTTGAAACCGAACTTAACAAAATAAACAAGCCATTGAATGATTAGAACTTGAACTAACCACCTTCTTTATACATAATTCTCCAAGAATTTCAAGGTACTTACCTCTTCCAAACCTCCTCTAAGCCGAACATGAAGCAAGAGAACTCCTCTCTTCTTCCTTTGATTTTTCGGTCAAGAAGAACAAAGAGGATGAAGCCTTTTTCTTTTTTTTTCTCTAGGTACGGCAAAAGGGGGGGAGCAAGGATGAAACAACTTTGGTTTCTCCTCCCACTCCCCTCATATTTTATTGTTCTTCCCACAACATGTTATCACAAATTGTTTATATTATGTTTTACCCATCCCATTTTGTCTATCCTCAATGTCATGGCCGGCCACTACTAATTAAGTGGGGGGATTGACATGCAAGTCCACCCTTTTGATTTCATGCACTAATTGATCCTTATAGATTAACCTATCACATTTCAAAAGTGTCACACATAAGTCCTATTAACTAAATTCACATGCAATTAACAAAATTCAAATATGAAATTTTCACACATGCATATATACATATAATAAGCATCAATTATGACGGTTAATTATTTTTATGACTCAATTTTGTGGTCCCGAAACCACTTCCCGACTAGGGTCACATTAGGGGTGTCACATTAGCCTTTCCCGGGTGATAGTCAATGACAAGCTCATAATCTTTTAACAACTCGAGCCAACGTCTTTGTCGCAGATTCAAATCTCTTTGAGTCATCAAATATTTGAGACTTTTGTGATCTGAAAATACATGGCACCTCTCACCAAATAAGTAATGTCTCCATATTTTCAAAGCAAATATGATGGCAGCTAATTCGAGATCATGGGTTAGAAAATTTTTCTCATGTGGCTTCAATTGCCTCGACGCATAAGCTACAACTCGACCTTCTTGCATCAATACACAACTCGACCTTCTTGCATCAATACACAACCGAACCCAAGTAAGGATGCATCACTGTAAATGACAAACCCTTTGCCTGATTCGGGCTGCACTAGTACTGGAGCTTCAGTCAAGTAAGTTTTTAGTTGATCGAAAATTTTCTGACATTTTTCTATTTATTCAAACCTAACATCTTTCTGAAGCAGTTTCATCATTGGTGTGGCTATATTGAGAAACCCTTTACAAACCGTCTATAGTAACCGGCAAGTCCCAAAAAGCTCCGAACCTCAGTAATATTTCTCGGAGGCTTCCAGTTAAGTATGGCTGAAATTTTGCTCGGATCAACTCGAATACCCGATGCAGATACCACATTACCCAAGAAGCTAACCTCTCTTAACCAGAACTCACACTTACTGAACTAAGCATATAACTGCTTATCCCGTAAAATCTGCAACACTGATCCCAGGTGTTCAGCATGATCGGTTTCACCTCTCGAATAGACCAAAATATCATCTATAAACACAACTACAAACCGATCCAAAAACGGTCTGAAGATTCGATTCATCAAATCCATAAATACCACAGGGGCATTAGTGAGCCCAAACGGCATCACTAAGAACTCGTAGTGACCGTATCTCGTTCTGAAAGCAGTTTTGGGTATATCCGAATCTCGAATTCGCAACTGATAATAGCCCGATCTCAATTCTATCTTTGAAAACACTGAGGCTCCCCTTAGTTGATCAAACAAATCATCAATACGAGGTAACGGATATTTATTCTTTATTGTCACTTTATTCAGCTGACGATAGTCGATGCACAACCTCATGGTTCCGTCCTTCTTTTTCACAAACAATACTGGTGCACCCCAAGGTGAGAAACTTGGTCGAGCGAAACCTCTATCCATCAACTCTTGCAACTGAGCTTTCAATTCCTTTAATTCCGTTGGTGCCATACGATACGGAGCTATCAAAATCGGTGTAGTCCCAGGTACAAGTTCGATGCCAAACTCTACCTCTCGAACAGGTGGAAACCCTGGTAATTCTTCGGGAAAAACATCCGGATATTCACAAACCACTGGTACCGACTCAAGTTTCTTTCTTGATTCTTCATTATCAAGTACGTATGCAAGATACGCTTCACACCCCTTTCTCACATATTTTTGAGCTAACAACGAGGATATTGTTGTTGGCAATCCATTCAAGACAGTAGACTCAACTCGGATTATCTCATTATTTGCACACCTCAAATCAATAGTCTTACTTTTGCAATTCACAACCGCATCATGTACGGTCAACCAATCCAAACCGAGAATAACATCAAATTCATCAAACGGTAAAAGCATCAAGTCAGCCGAAAAACAGGAACCTCGAATTACTGGGGGGCATTTCTTACACACCTTATCAACAAGCACATAATGACCCAAGGGATTCGGCACTCTAATAACGAACTCAGTAGACTCAATGGGTAAAGTCTTACTGGATGCTAAAGTTTCACATATATAAGAATGAGTAGAACTAGGGTCAATCAAAGCAATCACATCAGTATCAAAGAGAGTGAATGTACCGGTAATAACATCAGGCGAAGAAGCATCCTCGCGTGCACGTATAGCATAAGCTCTAGTAGCAGCACGAGCCTCAGATCTGGTGGTAACATCTGTAGATCCTCCCTGACCGCCACTAGCATTCCCCGCATTTTTAGATGGTCTACCTCGAGCAGTAGTAGCACCCGGTTTCCCACTCTGATTTACATTATGTTCAGACAGTCTCGGGCAATCTTTGATAAAGTGGTCAGCTGCTCCGCACTTATAACAGGAGCGATCATGGAATCTACAACTCACCGAATGCCATTTACCACAATACTGGCACTCTGTTCTGTCTCGACGATCATTTCCAACACTGGCAACCGAAGTGACTCGTGTACTCACAGGGGGTCGATCACGATCTTGTCTAGAAAAACCCGAAGTGTCTTTAGATCGGCCTAAATCATCTCTAAATTTCTACGATGACTGTTGAAAGGGATTCCCCGAAGATCTCTTACAAAACTCCTTTGCTCCCATATCAGCTTTTCTTTTCTCCTTACTGAGCTCTTCGGCTTTGTAAGCTCGCTCGACAAGTACCACAAATTCTCTGATTTCTAAAATGCCAACATACAGTTTTATATCTTCGTTCAGTCCATCTTCGAAACGTTTGCACATTACAGCTTCTGAGGAAATACATTCTTGAGCATACCGGCTAAGTCTTACAAACTTTCGTTCATAATCAGTAACCGACATGGAACCTTGTTTAAGTTCAAGAAATTCTTTCCGTTTTTGATCAATGAATCTCTGGCTGATATACTTTTTTTCGAAACTCGGTTTGGAAAAACTCCCAAGTTACTTGTTCTCTGGGCACAACCGAAATCAATGTATTCCACCAATAGTAGGCAAAATCACGTAGCAAGGAGATAGTACACTTTAGGCATTCATCGAGTGTGCAAGATAGTTCATCAAGTACTCGAATAGTGTTGTCCAACCAAAATTCAGCTTGCTCGGCATCATCGCTGTCTGTAGCTTTAAATTCAGTAGCCCCGTGTTTTTGAATTCTGTCAACTGGGGGCTTATTTAACCTCATCTGGTCAGTTACCGGAGGTATCGCAGGTGCAGGGGTTGTATTAGTCGGGAGTGGGGGTTGTGGAACAGCCGTATTAGTTCGAATATACTGATTGAACCAATCATTCATCACGCTATAAAAAGCCTATCTAGCTTCATCATTCTGATTACTAGCAATAGGTTGAGAGTCCACCGGCGCTGTCCCTTGCGCGGGAGCAGGCGCTACACTCTCAACATCATCAGCTACCGCTCGGTTAGGATCGGGATCCATTACTATAAGTAAACACATTTTTAACTGTCAGAAATCACCACACTATCAAATAAACACATAATGGCATGTATAGCTAGACCCGAACGTATTACGGTAGTCCTAGAATCGACTAAACCGTAGCTCTGATACCAATAAAATTGTAACGCCCCGTACCCGAGACCATTGCCGGAGTCGAACACGAGGTGTTAACGGACTTAATTCATTTACTTACACAATTCATTTTAAAATTTCCAGACAAGCTGGCTAACTGCATCATAGTTACTTTAAAAATCATATCTCGAGTTACAAAACTAGAAAACTGATTCCGTAAATTTTTCCTGAAACTAGACTCATATGTCCATCCACAAATGTTTTTCTAGAATTTTTGGTATGGTCAATTAGTACAGTTTATTAGTTAAAGTCTCCCCTTTTTCAGGGTTCAACTACTCTGACCTTCATGCATTACGACTTAGATATCTCCCTGTACAGACCTTCAATACTTATTCCGTTTGTTTCTAATGAAACTAGACTCAAAAACGAATCCATACATATAAAGCATGACTTCTAATTGTATCTGGTAAATTTATAGTAAATTTTCAAAATCAGAACAAGGGATCCAGAAAATGCCCTGGCCCTGTTTCACGAAAACTTAAACATCTCATAGAATACGGATCATATGGTCGTTTCGTTTCTTTCATATGAAAATAGCCTCATCAAGATTCGATTACATAATTTATTAACTATTTAATTCCATTCATACTATTTTTAGTGATTTTTCAAACTTACTTCACTGCTGCTGTCAGCATCTATTTTAAGGTAAATTTTACCTATTTCATAATTTTCCATGAATCCATTAGTAAATTGACATACATTATTTTCAAGTATAATCACGATTAGCCATGACATACGTAGCCCCAATAGGACCGTGATCGGCCATTCCAATGGCTAGTCTTTACCATACATTTCCACACCACTTAATAACCATATCATAAGACCGTAATGATATACTTCAAAATATACGAGCCATTTTCGCATGGCTATACGAATACACATTACCAAAAGATACTTAATTAACAACAAGGGTCAGCCCTATACATGCCATTATCAATTCAACTAAAAGAGTACCAAAAGGGCTTAGATAGTGTGGACGACTTCGGCTTTGACACTCCCGAGTCCGATAGCTGACGAACAAAATCTATAAAACAGAGAATTAAAGCAACAGAATAAGCATTTAACGCTTAGTAAGTTTTGAGCAATGAAATTAGGCACAATTGAAGTATAGCATTCATATGACTAAACGGATAATTCATATACACATATTCTCAAAATCATTCCTACTTCACATTTCCAACCCTTATATTCATACATAAGGGATCAACTTAACCAAAGGCCGGAAGCTTATTAATCGACTGAGCGAATAATATTTAAAAGGAATCAACTATTCCAATGCATATACAAAACATACCTCATCATTAGGATTTTACGAGCGTATTAATTGAAATTATTACAGCAAGATCGCTCATTCCCCAACCAAGTGCCTTCGGGATTTAGCCGGACATAGCTACTCGCTCAAATGCCTTTGGGACTTAGCCCGGTTATAGTAACTCGCACATTCGGCTACTAGTCATAAGTATAACTAATTACCCCGATATACAATTCAAGTAGGATCATTATATCACCGTTTATTTGTTATGCTTATATGTCATGACATAATCAAATCATAAACTAAGTTCCATTACTCAAAGACTTACCTCGGTATCTTGGAATGGTTGTGGGTTGATTACTCTATTGCTTTCTCTTTTCCCTGATCCAACTTTGATCCCCCTTGCCCTTGAGCTTAATATATATACAAGTAGAAGTATTAAATATTTTTACCAATAAGGTTTACTTGTTAATCACATTCGGCAATCACATATCAAACTCATTTTACTCATGTGGCCGATTATACTTGGTCATACATACACATAATTAAGTTATTTAACACCTAACTCACATAGCCATAGTGTACAAAATCTTAAGGTCCAAATATGAATACCCCCAAGTTCTCATGACTTAACCCCTAACCACATTCTACCGAAAATCCTTTGAATTTCTAATAGCACACACACATATAATCAATTTGGAGACTCTATTAACCGAACATACATCCGGCAATAGTCTATAGCTCTCTCGGCCACTCATTCCACAACTTAACAAAGCTTCAATTCGAAATCATTAGCGAGTATCAATTAACTTAAGCTACCTTTAAACTTTTACTTATCACCTCATGCCAAACCATCAAAATGAACTAATTATAATTATATAAGTACTACCAAAACCGAAACCTATGCATAATATTATTTCTTATGCCCAAACCAAAGACCACATTCGGCAACTGATCCACCATTCTACCAAGCACAACCGATTACCCATTCTCTTCTTAAATCTAAATTCGGCACCTCCAAACAAAATGAGTTAAGAATCTCAACTTTCATGCTAACATAACCAGCAACTTAACACATCCACATATCTAACATGCTAATAGCATCAAGGCATCAACTAAAATTTTTAAGCTTCTTAGCCGAATCCTAACTCTCTAACAACCCCAAATCCAACCATGAGTTAGATAGAATTTTAGACTAATCATCCAAGGGATGTATAAACTTCCAAAAGTAACATTGAACATACCTTAATCTAGAGAACCACCTTGGCCGAATTTTTCTTCATCTTCTTCCTCTAGTTAGGGCAATGGAGGAGCAACCTAAGCTAACTTTGGTTTCTCCTCCTACTAACCACTATTATTTTATTACCCATATCCTTTATTTTATTATTTTTAACACAAAATGTTAACATAACATATTTATAATATGTTTTAACCCATAGCATGGCCGGCCACCATCTAGATTTTGGCTAATTTGACATGCAAGTACAAGCATTTTCTAACATGCTTTAATAGGCCACTTTAACATTTGCCTAGCACATTTCTAAATTTTCTCACACAAGTCCTATTTGATAAATTTCATATACTATATACGAAATTTAAGCATGAAATTTTCACACATGCATGTTCATATATAATAAGCATTAAATATGACTGTTAATTATTTTCTTATGGCTCGGTTTCGTGGTCCCGAAACCACTTTCCGACTATGGTCAATTTAGGGCTGTCACACGAAGTTTACTCGAAATTTATTCATCAGGCTCTCAAGGCCGTCTAATACAGATTACAGTTTGTATGCGCAGACTTTAGTCAATTTAACATGTAATTTTAATTTGACTTACCTCATACGAATTTCAGACGAAAACGAGTCGACTATTCTACTATTTTGGACTTCCCTCGATCTAATTCCGATTTTCTTTGTTCTTGATCTAATACAATTCAAATTCAACCATTCAATCATTCATTTCATTCAAAATAATCCATGAACACATATTTAGGGCACTTTGTATTTTAGCCCTTACATTTTCACACTTTGACAATTTAGTCCATTTCTCACAAAACCACAAATATGCAAAATTCACCAAGACTATAGCTTGGCCGAATATACATAGCTTCCATACAAGCCTAAATAACATATTTAATTCACAATTTAGTCCTTCAAAACCTTATTTTCACAAATTAGCCCAGATAGTTCTATTTCATCAAAAATTCAAGACCAAAGCATGATAATCTCACATATATCTTTCATAATCCATACAAAAACATTACAAAGCTCATATAATCATAAATGACACATTTCATAATCTTCAACAGAAATAGAAATTCAGACATTGGTTTTGAAGAACACGAAGCAACAATCACAGAAACGTAGAAATTATCAAAAATAGACGAAAATTCACACATTAATCAAGGATTACCAATGCTGAATACCAAAACCCCATTTTAGCTCTTTTTCTTTCTTCATTCAGCCATGAAAATGATAAAATGGCCATTATTTTATGTTTTCATTTTATTATAACAACTTTAATAAACATTTTCCCATTTTTTCCCTTGACTACTAACATTAAAACTTACCAACTACTTGTCCATACTTGTCCACCATTAACATAAATGGTAAATTTGACATGCAAGGACCCTCACTTAAATAGGTCAAATCAAATAGAAACTTTTAACATCTAGCACACAACTTTTACACTTTAAGCGATTAGATCAGTTTTTTCAATATTCAGTATAGAAACAGACAAATTAAATCATAGAAATTTCACAGATGCAAATTCATTCATCATGGACATAGAAAATAATATTAAAATATTTTTCGAATCAGATTTGTGGTCCTGAAACCACTATTCTGACTAGGTTCACAACCGTACTGTTACATACTAGGTGCTCATAAGGTATAAAAAGATAGGTGATTGTCAATGCATTAAATTGCAATGAATATCTTACCAAGCTTAACTTCTATATTTAATCTAAGACTTAAACGGGCACATTAACCACACCTTCCGATGATGGCAATGGAACACTATTAAGAACAAGTGGATTAAATTCCTCTAATCCTCAAGCAAATTCTATTGTCATGCTTGTTAGCTTGAACTGTCGCTGCACTTTCCAATGTCAATGATTGCAATAACACTTCCATGCTAAAAACATTCAAACCCAAATATTAAACAGTAGAAGCAAGGTTGAATAAAATAACATTTAACCCAGAAATCATGTGTACTTCTGTACAAACATGAAATGGAAAGTAATGACCATCGTTTAGAAAAGAAATATAAAAGAAACAAGTGGAGAATACTATTCCTAGAAAATCTTAACTTGAATCTCTCCATTCCCTCTTGTGTTGCACTCAGGGCTCCTCTTCAGGAGCTAATCTATATCCTTTTCATGTTGGTTCACCCATAAGAGACTTAAGCCGCCATAGCCGAAAAGCTTTAAAAGATAGGTTGAAGAAGATAATACCCCCCAAAAAGCCTCCTTTTTTTCCCTTTTCATGTGAATATTTATATTCTTCCAAATAGCACAGGTTTCCCTTCATTAGAATCATGTTGCCTCTGTACGTACAAGTTGGTTATACCAGACTGGACAGCTCATAGATTTTTGTTCTTATCTAGACAACTATCAGGTGCGGTGACAATTCTGGGCGCAATCTGGAAATACTCATATAGCGACATTGATACCAAAACATGACAAAATTAAGGATAAATAGGATAAGATCCACTGAGTTATAAAATGCAATTTACTGAACTGAAAATGCTAAAATATGTGCTAAAGATAACTAAATGGGGACAAAATAACTAATAAGTAGGGAGAAAACATATGTTCTGTCTAGTACTTGGAAACACGAAAATTTACACACTTTTTCATGCCCTTTTTTACTTAAATTCATGCAGTTTCGATAAAATTCCTGTCGAAAAATAATTACTTTTTATAAAATAATTAAAGTGTACTTAAAATATGAACATGTTGAATTTTAATTAATTTTATAATTAATGTAACACCCCCTAACCCCAAACTATCATCGGAACAGGGTTACGTAGCATTACCGGACCTATCGGACAATTTACAATTAATATACACATAATTATCAAACATAGCATAAAATACCTATATTTAACCAATCTAAACACATTTAAATATACTCAAAACTTGCCAAATTTAGACATTTTATATATTATCCAATACCCAATTCTATTCACTAATCATATATGATCAAATAGTTCAGATTCATACTTATTACCCTAATTCTACCATCTGCCATTACCAAGCTTAATTCTACTTATTTCATTAATACATTAACAATCCAAAACGACACACACATAAAACATCCTAGGCACATGTGATTACCAACTATTAACACGTTTTACCTCATTGAATTCGGGATCAGCCTAGGATGCTGATTCAACGTTCTAGCTTTAATTTAACCTGCGCATGGGAACAAATCTTACACTGAGTATGAACTCAGTGATATTTCTATAATCCAAACATTAAATAGTAAAACATACACTTAATATCATTTAATGATCATAAATATTCATTTATTCATTTCATGGATAAATTCTTTACAACTCATTCAATCTTTATCATCTATTAACTCAATTAGCTTTTCAAATAAATTCACAATCATTTAAATAATAATATTTTTCATTCATATGTCTCACTTATACTTCTATTCACTATTCAATATCAGTAAATAATTTTCAGTATCGATCAATTTATCAGTTTCATTCAGTAACATTCAATCATTCAATAACAATTACTCTTTCAATAATATTCAGTCATTCTTTAACAGTCAGTTATTCAGTAACGATATATTATTCAGTAACAGTCAATTATTCATTAGCAGTCAGTTATCCAGTAACAGTTAGTTATTCAGTAGTAGTTAGTTATTCAGTATCTTTATTTACCCCTATTAACATGACTCAGACTCGGACGGATACACGGATCCAACCCACACACCGGGATAGCATACAGTGTTTCATCGGCCGGAGCCAGAATACACTGTAACTGTAACAGTAACAGTAGTGGTACATAAAGTACCTCATCGGAACAAATCCAGAACAGTAATAGTAACAGTAAGGTATGGAGTACCTTTTCGGAACGAATTCGGAACAGTAACAGTAAGGCGACACTTATAGTGTCTCACTGACACAAAGTCGGAATATCCCTGAACACTTCCAATCCTATGGCATGCCAACTATATCCGACTTAGCCCGATACTGTTAATAGGGTTTCTAATTCATGTTCCAGTTTCCAATCATTACACATCTCAACAATCATATATATTCATAATTCGATATAATTCATTTCACTTTTTCAAAACAAATATTCAATTTTCACAATAATCACATATATCCGTAAAAATTCAATAAATTTAACACATACCAAATCAATCCATTTCAATTATAAAACATAATATTTCTCACCTCAATTACTATCATAATATTCAATCAAAATTCAACAATTAATAAAATAATTTCACTTTCCATTTCTAACTGATATCTATTCTAATTCAAATATTCATCCCAAAGCACTTTTTATACATATTAAGTAATAAATTCAATAATTAAATATTAAGTTCGGATTATAGAAATACAAACCGTAATTTTTGAGCTAACCCACGTCGACTTTGCCTTTTTCTTGCTTAACCGAGATTTCCGGCATAATGTTAGCTACGGAAATTAAAACAATTAAAAATCCATCAACATACAATTTCATTTTATTTATTCCAATTTCAACTCAATATTTACATAACATCTAGTTTAATCCCAATTCAAACTAACTTGTTTTCTTTACAATTTATTCTCTATTTTTCAATCAACTATCACTTAAACTCAAATTTCAACTCTCTAATTTCACCATAAAACCATAATTTCAAATTTTCTTCAATTTAGTCCCTAAAGCATAAAACTTATGAATTACTTTACAATTCAATCCTTATTTTACTTCTAACTTAAAATTCTATCAATTTAATCCCTAATTGAATCATTTTATTCAACATGAACCATATTTGAAAACCTATGAACTTTCAAAATATCTATTTAATTTGATCAAAACCTTATTCCAAAACTTCTAAAACATCAAAATTAAGTAAAAAGGCCTAAATTGACTTACCTATTAAACTTCCAAACCTTCAAACCCTAATTCTCCCTTTTTCTTTTCTTACTTTCCTTCCCCCGCTTTTCGTTTGCCTATTCTATTTCTTTTCTTTGTTTCATTTCTTTTTCTTTATTTATTTACTATATATATATATAATATAATAATAAAAATATAATATCTATATTAAAAATATATTTAATAACAAATATTTATTTAACACTTGTATGCATATATATATTATTACAGTTGTACCAAATCATTTTTATACACTTGTATATTTTATTTACCATACATTTGTCTTTATTTAATTTATTTCATAATATAATATCAATTTAATAATAACAATAAAATTAATATTTGCTTAAATAATAAGTAAATACATACATATATTACAAATGGATGTATAATATTTATTACACATATATTTTATTTTTATCACACACTTGTCACAATTTAATGTATTTATCATATAAATATCTTATAATATAATTATAATAAATTAATTTAATATCATTTATTACTAATAAATATATATATTTTATAATTAAAATCTAAGTAAAAATCTTAGATTTTTACTTTATATGCCGCCTCACTTATGCTAAATGGCATAATTGTCATTTTGGTCCTTTTTGTTTTCTTTTAATCTATAATTAAACTTTTACACTTTATTCAATTTAATCCTTTGATCCAATTATCCTTAATTAAGCTAAATTCACTTAATTAAACTCTAATTAACCACTCAATTAACTTTTTAAATATTTTTGATAAATATTTACAGATCCGTTTTAAAGTAACGGAGACTCGAAAATACACTTTTTAAGATAACCGTATAATTCAGGTCATTACATTTCTCCCACTTAATAAATTTCGTCCTCGAAATTTACCTAAAAAGAGGTGGGGGTACAAAGATCTCACTGTTTCTTTCGGTTCCCGTGTTGCTTCCTTAATATTATAGCTTCACTTACTCAAGCTAGTATCTCAACAGGCTTTTCTTCATACGATAAATCATATCAAATCTCAATATCCTTTGCCAAGATAACACGTAAAAGATCTGATCTGCATCATCTAAACATCAAATCCTGAAAAATCCCATAAATTTTTCGTAATTTCAGAGGCTAAACCATTCAATATATTACTAGTCCGATTTTTCCACAGATTCACATAGCCCTTTTTCATCCCAATCTCAAAGTTTTCCTTCAAGATGAAACTTTAAGAAATACGTATCACCAACAGAATACTTGATATACATGATTCCTGTCTGTAAAAAGTTGTTCCCAATCTATCTCAAATCACTTCCATTTTTTTTCACGAATAAAACAACTCCACATATTTTTTTTCTTACTATATTCAATCAAGTACGATGCAGTTTTACATTCACTATCATACAGAGCTTCATACAATGCCAAAAACTGTTATTGCGTATCCAAAACTTCTTGTACTTATTCAGAATAAAATATGCAGACTTCACCATGCCCTCAACAATTATTCAAATTTCATATTTATTTTTCGAAGATAGATATGATTCCAATTCAAACCCATAGAAATTCTATACCATTTCCATTCTGATATCATTACCGACTATAATAATTTTGGAAGTATCATTATCTGATGTTCAATTTTAACTTGCTGACATATAAACATTCATATACAAGTTCAAAATATCGCTTTTCATTTCTAAGTCATCAACACATCTTCTTTAAATTACTGTACAACTTATTCTTTCAGAATGCATAGACATGGTGCTACTATAAATTTCATGTAGAATCTTCTGTATAAGCTTTGAATCCTTCAGTACAGCTTCTTTTTCTAAATAGTAGACAATCATCAGATCCAATCCGAAATGTTTAAATAAAAGTCATTTGTATACTATACTCATTTAACCTGTAACTCATTATCACATTTCTAAGCTTTGTAGATCTGCTGTAGAAAAGTTAGTTTAACTTTCATCTCAATTAAAATTGAGCCATCTTCAAATGATACAGTCAGATGTTCATAACTCATAACACAAACAAAACTTTCAATTCTGAGTATACATAACTCTATTTGCTTTTCCTAGATGATATTCTATTATCAAATCATGATCTTTTAATGTAAGAGAAATAGCTACCACTTCCAAATCTTGTATCAAATAATTCTTCTCATGTGATTCTATCTTTCCAAAAACATAAACCCTTAGTTCACTTTCTTGGATCAAAACACTGCTATCCCTGTATATCACAAGTTTCTTTACTGAATTTCAGACTAAACCAAAACAAGTGCTTCAGTTGTCTGAGCATTCAACTAATCAAAACATTGCTGACATTTATCAGACCATTTCAATTCCACATCTTTGTATACTAAACATATCATCCAAAAATCCTTTTTCAACATTTTAGTAATAACCGACTAGTTTCAGAAAACCTCTGATTCCAGATATATTTTCAATGTCATTACAATCACAAGATCTATAGCAAATTCAGCTTCTCTAACCAACAGTAATTTAGGTAACTATTCTGGAAACACATCAGAATTTTTATATACTACTGCCACTAATTTGAACTTTGACTCAAATACTTTAGTATTCAATACATAAGCAAAGTAAGTACTATAACCTTTTCGGCTCATTTCTGTATTAACATGATTAATGTCATAATAGACAAATCATTCAATCTTCTCTGATTCAAAACAAAACATTTCATCATCTTGACTTTGCAATATAATATACTTCTACTTATAATTTATCACAGCATAATGCAAAATTAACCATAACTATTCCATTCTCAGAATCACATTAAATAGTAATAGCATCAAATTGATCAGAAAATAGTACCCTAATATCATTATCAGACAGTTCTTGCAGATGTTTTCAACCTATAAATATTGATCCGAAAAATTTGATACTTTAACCAAAAATTCAGCGAACTCAACAAACAAATCTTTAGTAAATACTGAACTCATGCAAGCATAGGAATAATCAAACCAAAATCAATTTAAAATAATCATATCAATATCGATAAAGAAGAAAGTACTTGGAATGACATCCGGTAGAGAAATATCCTCTTCTACACGATTAATATATACCCTGGCTGATATTCATTCTCTAGATTTTACAGTGAAATCCTTTGTCACACTTCAACTATCACTCGCATTTCTGGGTTACAGAGTAATCTACCTCTGATAACTGTGGTATTCTGTCTTGAAATTTAAATAATATCTTTTTCAACTCTCTTCAATGAATCACTAAAATAATGCTCAGAAGAATCATATCTAACTCATATTCCTCTTTTTATTATACATTCTTCGGCTTTATGTCTTCATTTAAACCATCTTCAAACCACTTTTACATTATGGTTTCTATCGGAATATACCCTTTGATATACTTATTCAATCAAACAAATTCCCTTCATACTCAGTTACAATCATATGACCCTGTTTAAGCTTCAAGAATTCCTTTGCATCTCCGATCAAGAAATCTCTAACTGATATATGTATATTTCTTTCAAGACTCATTTTAGAAAATTTCAAATAACCCTTTCATAGTCACAACATAAATCAATATTTTCCACTATTGGTAAATTGAATCTTTTAGCAAAAATATCATATCTTTCTAACATTTTTCGGCGAACAAAACAATTCATTTACAACACTAATAATATTCTCTAACCAAATTTCTGTTCTTTCAAAATCGTTCTTAGCTGTAATTTTCAATTCATCCACACATATATATAGATTATTAACAGCAGATATCTTACCCATTCAGAAAAACTTTGTGCCTTGAAGAAATTTGGGAACTGATTGAGAAATAGAAGGGACAGATGTCATAACAGATACAGTTTCTTCTATGTACTGAAGAGCATCAGTTATAATTCTAAATAGTTACGTACTAGCATCAGTTATAATTCTAAATAGTTACGTATTATCTCTTTCTATTATTTTATTATTCAACATTCAGTGGTTAATTACTCATTAAGTTAATACTCATTGTTGTCGATTCTGTTTCCATCTAATTCACGAGACTCTTTATCTCAAGTATATATATTTCATGATCAATATTATTGATATGTTCATCTAACATTTTCAATTATAAAACAGAAACAAAAAAAATATATCCGCATCCGCTTTCGATTCAATTTCCACTCAACTATGGCATGTAACTCTAGACTCAATGTAACACCCCGAATTTGGGCCTAGAAGTATTGGGCCTTGAGTGCGGGTCCGTAAGGAGGTTGTATATAGGTATTTAATTGTGCAATTAAATAACACAATTAAATGTCTGCTTTGGTGGTTAATGGCCTTGAGAAGTGTTAGAGAAATCTTGGGTTCAAACATAGGCTTTAGCAAAAATTTTAGTATTAAGAGAAGAAAAACCTAGATGCTTGGATGAGGGTTTTTAAATTATTGTGTTAAATAAATGACACAAGGAAGCTTGTAGTTTAGTGGTTGTGGTGTCATTAAGGTTGTATGGGAGCCTGGGTTCAAACCTTGGCTCTTGCAATTTATTTTGGTTTTTTTTAAGGGAACCTAGACTTTGGCCTTTAGACCTTATAATTAATTGGGGATAAAATATGACACAAAAAGCCTTGTGGCTTAGTGGCAAGTAGCATGTGGAGCATCTGAGGGGAGCCATGGGTTCGAATCCCATGGCAAGCAAGGAGCATTTATTTTGCTAACAGGGGGTGGCAAGAGTTGGTGTTGAATTTAAACTCTGATGTTGGAGGGATCCCACATCGGGAAGCTAACATAAGAGTGGTTGCGAAGCTGGCTTTAAATAGAGGGAACCATGAGGAGAGTAAAGGTACCTTTCTTGGCTGATCCCTTTCGCTGTATGGCGTGCTCGTTTGGGTTGGGCGTCGACTAAGAGTGCTCGGAGCTTGGATGAACTCCAGTCGCCAATCAGGTGTGTATTTCTCGTTACTCTAGCTGTAGGATGGCTACTTCGGGCCGCGATGGGCCGAAAGGGGTCATGTGGGCCCAATGGGACTACGGGCCCAATTGGATAAGTTGTTTGATTGTGTAGTAAATATTAGACTAGGCTAGGTGAATCTCATATCTGTGGCTAGATCTGGGCTAAAAGGGCAACACGAGCGTATGGGCCCATTTGGGCCGAGAATAGGCTTTAGGCCCATTCGTATTGTTATCCTTGTTTAGAATACTTTAGTTTACCAAATTACTGAAATACCCTCAAATTGTAAAATTACCAAAGTACCCTCGATTTATAGAATTACCGTTTTACCCTTAATTTATAGAATTACTATTTTACCCTTGATTTACAGAATTACTATTTTACCCTCGATTTACAAAATTACTAAAATACCCTCGGTTTACAAAATTACCAAAATACCCTCGATCAGTAAAATTACCAAAATACCCTAGTCTGTAAAATTGCTAAAATACCCTTGGTTTATAAAATTACCGAAATACCCTTAATTTGTAAAATTACCAAAACACCCCTAGTTTGTAAAATTACCAAAATACCACTGGTTTGTGAAATTATCGAAATACCCTCAATTTGTAAAATTACCAAAATACCCTTGATTTAAAAAGTTACAGAAATACCCTTGACTTTCTAAAAATTATGGAAATACCATTGGTTTAACAAAATTACTGAAATACCCTTGGTTTGTAGATTTACCAAAACACCCTTGTAGTATGAAATGACTAAAATACACCTATTAGGTAAAAAGACCGTAAAGCCCCTGTAGGGTAAAGTGACCTTAATACCCCTGTATGGTAAAATGACGAATATGCCCTTATGTTCCGTATGACTGATGTGCTTAGGATTTACATATATTGATATTGGATTAGTTAAGTTTGAGTGACAGGTGGTGGTTATCATAAGCGACTGATTTTGGAAACGTTTCAACTTCAACCCGTAACAGGTGTGTACTAACCCTCGTAATAGCTTAGATTAATATTTGCTGAGATGTCGAAATGCTAAAATACCGGTATTTCGGGAACTTGTAATGTTGCGTTTGGGTAGATGCGATAAATTCGATAAGATCGGTGTTTGGATCGATGGAACAGGTAAGAACTCAATTTTGTGCACGATGGTAAGTTGGGCCTCAATGGGCTGAAATTGGGCCCAATGGGCTTTCGGACCCATTTGGGTAGAATTGATAGAAAATGAAATTTGGAAAAGTTGCACGTTAACACGGTTGGTATTGTTGTAAAATTTGGGTTAAGTAGGCTAAATCAGCATTCGTAGGGCCTATTAGGGGTTTTGGGCCCAAAAGCCCGAATTTGATAAAGTGGGTTAAAGATCATTGTTTAAACACTCTGAAATATTGATAATTGTAATGAACATGGAAAACCCTGATATTTGGTAAAATTACGACAATACCCTTATAATATGAAAAATGACTGTTGTGCCCTTGTGGGCAAGTGATTGACTTGGACTGTGTGGTTGACGGATTTGATTGTGAATATATGTTGGTGATATGAATGACTTGACTGTGATTGTTTAATTCAAATATGGGCATGACATTCTGCATACATGACATATTGCATTGGGTTGGGTTTTTATATGGATGGAGGAAGTGCAAAAGGGCTTATGCCCCAGTTTACCGAAAAGGGCTTATGCCCCAGTTTATTGAAAAGGGCTTATGCCCCAGTTTACCGAAAAGGGCTTTGCCCCAGTTATTAAAGAGGCTAGGCCTCTAGATATATGATAAAGCAGCTATGCTGCCAGTGGTGTGTTGGTTGGGTGGGTTGAGTTATTCCCCACATGGTGTGTTGGTTGGTATGGGTGGAGAGTAGCGGATGGTGGGTTGAGTAGTCTCCCCAAATGGGCTTGCATACATTCATTGGTATTTCATGTGATATTGAAATGGGCTTGCATACATCCATTGACATTACATGTGATATTGAAATGGGCCTATGGGCCATACCGTTTACAGTAAAGGCTTCGGCCCAGTGAAATGATTTATGAAAAGGCTTTGGCCCAGTGATATGATTTATGAAAAGGCTTCGGCCCAGTAATCGTTAAACGAAAGGCTTCGGCCCAGTATATGTCAAGACTAAATAGGGCTTTGACCCAGATTGTACTGATACTGTGTTTTCACTGTTTGTTTGTTACTGGGATTACACACTGAGTTTTCGTAAACTCACCCCGTTTCTAACTGTGTAGGTAATCCCTAAGCTTAGATGGTTTGGAGCTGCGAGGGACTCGGAGATGGCACACTACTGTTTCTGTTTCTTTTAATTGCAATAAGTAGCCGATTTATTTCTTTATAAGTTTTATCTTATTAATATTATTGTTTGGTTTTGGGTTGTAATAAGGCCATTTTAATTATTTTTCTGGGATTATTTTATTTTTAATAACTTTAATCTGTTTGTTAATAAATGGGCTAGACTTAGGACATGTTTTCAAAATGATAATTGTTTTCAAAATAACACCACGCCACGATTATTCGATTTATCAAAGATTTCAACTTAAATAAATTACAACTCGATTTAACCAAGTGTGGCAATGGTTGTGGGCATGTCTAGGATTGGATCCATTAGAAGAGCTTGGTACTTAAGCAGCCTTCATGGCTCACCTCCTCTGTTATGGATTCCTACCTGGTGCCCAGCTCCCATTCACTTTGTTAGCTTAACAAAAGTCAGTTTTTAAAGCACTAAAACGAAACATGGGTTTTTAACTTCAATGTGGCACATCAGATTCGGCCATAACGTCTGGGCCGGGTTTGGGGTGTTACACTCAATTCCGACCTCGATTGAGTTAGAGAATTAGCTAAACCTGATAGCTCTGATGCCAACAAATGTAACACCCCCTAACCCCAAATCGTCGTCGGAATAAGGTTACGGAGCATTACCGTACCTATCGGACAATTTACAATTAATATACACATAATTACCAAACATAGCATAAAATACCTATATTTAAAAATCTATTTAATAACAAATATTTATGTAAGACTTGTATGCATATATATATTATTACACTTGTACCAAATCATTTTTATACATTTGTCTTTCTTTTATTTATTTTATTTATTTCATATAAAAATCTATTTACTTAAATAAAAAGCAATTAAATAAAATATATTACAATTATACAAATATATGTATTACACTTGTATATTTTATTTACCATACATTTGTCTTTATTTAATTTATTTCATAATATGATATCAATTTAACAATAACAATGACATTAATAATTACTTAAATAATAAGTAAATACATACATATATTACAAATGTATGTATAATATTTATTACACATATATTTTATTTTTATCACACACTTGTCACAATTTAATGTATTTATCATATAAATATCTTATAATATAATTATAATAAATTAATTTAATATCATTTATTACTGATAAATATATATATTTTATAATTAAAATCTAAGTAAAAATCTTAGATTTTTACTTTATATGCCGCCTCACTTATGCTAAATGGCATAATTTTCATTTTGGTCCTTTTTATTTTTTTAATCTATAATTAAACTTTCACACTTTATTCAATTTAATCCTTTTATCCAATTATCCTTAATTAAGCTAAATTCACTTAATTAAACTCTAATTAACCATCGAATTAACTTTTTAAATATTTTTGATAAATATTTATGGATCCATTTTTTAGTAACAGAGACTCGAAAATACACTTTTTTGATAACCGTAAAATTCATGTCATTAGACCCAAATTAGCTTATTGGCTGATTATTTATCTTGCAAAGAGGCCCTTGAAGAATTGTTCAAATAGCATTCAAACCCCTCCAGAAATGGCGGCTTTCTAGATTTGCCCCAAGCTTAATTTAGCAAATTTAAAACCATCAAACTTGCCACAAGTGTGGCCGGCCAAGGGAGGGTTCTTTGGATGATAATTTTAACTATTTTTAGCAGCCCTCTTCAGCTATAAATAGCCTCTTAAGCTGATCATTTGAAAGACATCCCAAGCATTCACAACTTTTCTCTCTTCTCTCCACTTTCTCTCTTATTTTCCGTTCCAAATTCCCTTTCTCTCTTGCCGATTTCTCCTTTTGGAGAAGGGGCATTCATCAGCCATTTGGAGCAGCAATTAAGTGTTCATAGTAGCCTTGGTTGACGAGGACAACGGAGAAGGAAGAACGGAGCAAACTAGTCAATCCACGGAAAAACACTGGATTTGATTCTTGTTCCCTATCTCTTTAATTTTTGTTGTTGTTATGATGAACATATATATGGATATTTATGTTGTTGGAATGGTTAATTTAATCAATTTAGCTTGAACTTAATTCGTGTTAGGTTGATTGCATTTCATTTGCTAAAATTGTTAAAATTGTGTTTATGCTGTTATAGGCCTCGGTAAGATGCTTGATTAAGTAAAATCATGACTAAGTTATTCTTGCATTACCATTGTGAGGTAGCTAATGAATTAATTATTTAAACAGATTGAAATTGTAATTAATGGACACAGTACTTAATCAGTGCATGTTTAATCATCTAAGGCAGCTGAGGGTTAAGAAACAGTATCGGACGATACATTTGCCTTGCATAACTTGCAAGATTATTGTGATTAAACTTTGTCAAGGTAGGGATACCTTGTTACCTTACGTAGTCTTTTATGTGCTTATTAGATTTAGTTAATCATTTGAATTGACATAGGGATATGTATAAGAGATTATTTCGATTTAATAAGAATGTATATGCAATAACATATTTGTCTATTAAGATTTGTTTAATCGGTTGAATTGACATAGGGATATAGTCAAAAGATGAATGGATTTTGGTAGGTGAGTATGTTCATAAGTTAGCAAATTACTGAGTTGTCGTGAATTTATTCGTAACAATATAAACATGAGTTTAATAATTCTAAGTTAAGAAATGTAATTAATCTAACACAATTATGTCATATTGATTAAAACCGTATTTTGAAATCGTGCATTTGAGATTTATTTATTTAGTTTACTTAATTTAAAATCTTAGTATTTAATGACCCTCTTCAAACAAAATATTTTTCTTCACCAAAGTGTTTTAAATAACATTCATAAATAATTCTTTTCACAGTACCTCTGGGTACGATAACTCGACATTTACTTGTCACTTTATTACTTGTTGCAATTGTGTACACTTGCACATTTTCGTCGTCCAAGTTTTTGGCGCCGTTGTCGGGGACTGTTTTAAAAAGTCATTATTTGTGGATTTGTTAGCTTTGCATTTTTTGTTTATTTTTCTGTTCAAATTTTAACTTAATTAACTTTTCTGTAATTATTTCAAGTGTTTATGAGTATTGACCGAATTATTGATTTACTCCCTGTAGACCTTGAGATTGAACGAACTTTTCGATAGCGAAGAAGACAAGCAAGTCAAAGAAGGACTGAAGAGATGAACTTCAAAAATCTGAATCAAGGAAACGGAGAAAACCTTGCTCAAAATCCTATCCTTATTGCTGATGATAGGGATAGAGCTTTAAGATAGTATTCAGTTCTAGTGTTTAATGATCTTTTTCTGGGTATTAAGAGACCCGAAATTGAGGCACAACAGTTTAAGCTGAAGCCAGTCATGTTTCATATGCTTTAGACAGTGGGCCAAATCAGTGGAATGCCTACCGAAGATCCTCACCTACACTTAAAACTGTTTATGGGGGTGAGCGATCCTTTCAAGTTAGCTGGAGTACCCGAATATGTATTACGATTGAAGCTGTTCCCGTATTCACTAAGCGACAGAGCTCAAGCTTGGTTGAACTCATTGCCACCAAATTCAATTTCCACATGGCAAGAGTTTGTAGAAAGAATTCTTATGAATTACTTTCCGCCTAGCAAGAATGCTAAGTTGAGAAATGAGATCATTGCCTTCCAACAAATGGATGATGAGTCCTTGTATGAGGCATGGGAAAGGTACAAAGAATTATTATAAAAGTGCCCTCATCACGAAATCCCATACTGCATCCAACTTGAGACATTTTATAACGGTCTTAATGCCCACACGAGGATGGTAGTGGATGCTTCTGCTAATGGTGCTCCCCTTTCTAATTCTTATAATGAAGCTTATGAAATCATTGAAAGGATTTCTAGTAACAATTATCAATGGCCAACCAATCGACCAGCGTCGGGAAGATAAGTTGCTGGAATACATGAAGTAGACACTTTTACTTCACTCGCATCTCAAGTGTCATCAATATCCTCAATGTTAAAAAATTTTATTACTAATGGGTCTAATAGTTTTGCAGCACAACCACCAAATCAATTTGAAAATATAGCCTGTGTCTATTGTGGGGAATGACATTTATTTGAAGAATGTCCATCGAACCTAGAATCTGTATATTACATGGGTAACCAGAATCAAAATCGAGGAAGGCAAGGACTGCAATCCAAATTCTATAACTCATCATGGCGAAATCACACAAATTTTTCCTGGAGTAACCAAAGAGCTGGAACCAGTAATACTTATGCCCAACCTAGATCGACCCAGCCACCTAGTTTTCCCCAACATGTTCAGAAACCAACCCAAGCTGAACAATCTAATGGCTTAGAAAATTTGTTGAAGGCATACATGGCCAAAAATGATGCCTTAATCCAAAGTTAAGCAGCTACATTGGAAAACCTAGAAAACCAAATGGGCCAGCTTACAACTGAACTCAGAAATCGACCACAAGCTGCTTTACCTAGTGATACGGAGAATCCGAGGAATCCAGGGAAGGAGCATTGTAAAGCGTTGACATTGAGGAGCGGAAAGACATTAGAGCCCAACACCGTCGAAGTTCAAAATGAGCCAACTGATGCTCAAGATTCAGAGGACGTCGAACCAAGGATTGAAATTCCAGTTTCAAAAGAACCAACATCTATAAAATTCGACAAGGTGACTTCAAAACCAGCTAATTCTGACCAATTAACAACTCTATTAAATGCAAAATTACCACAGAAGATGAATCAACCAGTTCCAGTAAAGAAACCTCCACCACCCTACCCTCAAAGACTTCAGAAGCAGAAGTAGGAAATTCAATTCAAGAAGTTCCTAGAAGTACTCAAGCAACTTCATATCAACATCCCGTTGGCTGAACTACATCAAATTCATGAAGGATATCCTGTCTAAAAAACAAAGGCTTGGAAAATTTGAGACGATAGCCCTAACGAAGGAATGCAGTGCATATTTTCAAGATAAACTACCCCTTAAATTGAAGAATCCTGGATGTTTTACCATACCTTGCAATATTGGAGCAACATATTGTGGTAAGACGCTATGTGACTTGGGTGCGAGTATCAACTTGATGCCCATGTCAATATTTAGGAAGTTAGGGATAGGTGAAGTTAGACCTACTATGGTTACACTTCAATTAGCAGATCGATCCTTCGCACATCCAGAAAGAAAAATCAAGGACTTATTGGTATGTGTAGACAAATTTATCTTTCCTGTTGACTTTGTAATTCTAAACTTTGAAGCAGACAAAGAGGTGCCAATCATCCTAGGAAGACCATTCTTAGAAACTAGGAGGACCCTTATTGATGTGCAGAAGGGTGAGCTTACTATGCATTTTTAGGATGATCAGGTAAAACTTAACGTTTTTAAGTCTATGTGATTTCCTAACACAATTGATGATTGTTCTACAGTGTCTAATTTAGAGGATTTAATCGTGGAGAAGGAACTCAACTATGTTGAGGACCAATTGGAACGAATTTTGACATCAGATCCTCTAAATGATAAAGAGAAAGATGAATAATTAGCCTTTTTAGAAGCTAATCAAAGGGGATTTAATCCGTAATCCCACTTTGAATCTTTGGAGTTAGAGAATAGGGATTATGCCCAACCAAAAGCGTCAATCGAGGAGCCAGCTAAATTTGAACTCAAGGTACTTCCTTTACATTTAAAATATGTTTATTTAGGTAACGCGTCTACTTTTCTTGTGATTGTTTCAATAGAATTAACTATTGAGCAAGAAGAGAAACTCATCCTGGTATTGAAACAATTCAAGAAGGCTACCGGATGGACCATAGCCGATATCCGCAGAATTAGTTGATTTGTATGCATACACAAGATTATCTTGGAAGATGGAGAAAAAGAGACGATTGATGGGCAATGAAGACTGAACCCCATCATGAAGGATGTAGTCAAGAAAGAAATCATCAAGTGGTTTCTACCCCATCTCAGATAGTTCATGGGTATGTCGGTCCAGTGCGTGCCAAAGAAAGGAGGCATCACAGTCATTGAAAATGAGAATAATGAGTTGATACCAATTACAACAGTTACGAATGGAGAATTTGCATCGATTACTGAAAGCTGAACAAGGTGACTAGGAAAGATCACTTTCCTTTGTCATTTTTAGACCAAATGCTAGATAGACTCACAGGGCAAGACTATTACTATTTTCTGAATGAATACTCAGGGTATAATTAGCTTACAGTAGC
The DNA here is from genome assembly GCF_007990345.1 of Gossypium hirsutum. Classification (NCBI taxonomy): domain Eukaryota; kingdom Viridiplantae; phylum Streptophyta; class Magnoliopsida; order Malvales; family Malvaceae; genus Gossypium; species Gossypium hirsutum. The sequence goes on along the minus strand of NC_053431.1, from coordinate 80,337,969 downwards.
ACCAGAAGATAAGCACAAGACAACATTCACTGCCCATATAGTACATTTGTCTTTTGCCACATGCCATTTGGTTTATGTAATGCACCTGCTACATTTCAAAGATGTATGATGTCTATTGTTACTAACATGGTTGAAAAATACTTGGAAGTCTTTATGGATGATTTTTCAGTGTTTGGAGATACATATGATGATTTCCTAGCTAATCTTGCCAAGGTACTAAGCCAACGCGAAGAAACAACGTCATACTCAATTGGGAAAAGGGCCATTTCATGGTACAAAAAGGTATTATTCTAGGGTATCGAATAATGAGACATGGAATCAAGGTAGATAAAGCAAAGGTAGATGTTATTCAGAAACTCCCACCTCCAACATCTATAAAGGGTGTTAGGAGCTTTTTGGGCTACGCCGGTTTCTATCGAAGATTCATCAAGGACTTCTTCAAAGTTGGTAAACCCTTATGCAAATTATTAGAGAAGGACGTGGTGTTTAAATTTGATGAGGAGTGCTTAAGAGCTTTTAAATATTTGAAGATTTGACTAGTTTTGGCACCCATAATCGTCACATCATACTGGGATTTGCCATTTGAACTGATGTGTGATGCAAGTGACTTCGCGATAGGAGCTGTCATGGGCCAGCGAAGGAACAAAGTTTTTCATCCCATCTACTACGCAAGTCGAACTTTGATAGGAGTTCAACTGAATTATATGGTAATAGAGAAAGAGTTACTTGCTATTGTGTTTGCTTTTGACAAGTTTTGATCTTATCTTGTAGGTACCAAGGTGACTGTTTAAGCAGATCACTCGGTGATTAAGTATTTGCTTGCCAAGAAGGACGCTAAGTCGAGACTAATCCAATGGTACTTCTACTTCAAGAGTTCGATGTAGAAATTCAAGATCGAAAGGGTGTAGAAAACCAAGTAGCAGGCCACTTGTCCAGATTGGATCCGTAAGAAGGGAATTCTCCACTTATACCCATTCAGGAAACATTTTCAGATGAACACATACTAAAGGTAAATCATACCCCTTGGTTTGCTGATATTGCTAACTATTTAGCTTGTGGTTTGATGCTGATTGATAAGACATATCATCAAAGGAAAAAGTTTCTCCACGACGTGAAGTACTATTTCTGGGAAGAACCATACTTGTTTAAAAAGTGTGCAGATCAAATGACCAGGAGGTGCGTGGTAGAAGATGAAGTACATAATATTCTATACCATTGTCACTCAGCTTTGAGTGAGGGACAATTCGAAGGTACATGCACTGCGACCAAAGTATTACAAGCTGAATTCTTTTGGCCAACACTATTTAAAGATGCATATGCTTACGTAAAGAGTTGTGATTAATGTCAAAGGGTTGGAAATGTCACCAACAGAAACGAGATGCCTCGAACAAACATCATTGAGGTAGAATTGTTTGATGTTTAGGGTATTGACATCTCGGTCCTTTCCCTCCGTCTTTTGGTTACAAGTACATCTTGGTAGCTGTAGACTATCTGAAGCATATCTGACAAATGATGCTAAGGTTATGATGAAGTTTTTGCAAAAGTATGTGTTCACAAGGTTTTGTACCCCACGAGCCATCATTAGTGATGAAGGGTCCCATTTTGTGAATAAGTGGTTGAAATGGTTACTTGACAAACATTGAGTGAAGCACAAGGTTGCCACAGCTTACCATCTGCAGATGAATGGGCAAGCTGAATTGGCAAACAAAGAGATCAAAGGCATCTTGAGAAGGTAGTTTGCCCTAATCGACGAGATTTGTCCAAAAGACTGGAAGTTGCTTTATGGGCTTACAAGACAGCATACAAGACACCTTTAGGGATGTCACCCTATATGTTGGTCTTTGGGAAAGCCTATCATTTGCCTTTGGAGTTAGAGCACAAAGTTTACTGGGCTCTCTAACAACTCAACTTGGATCTTAAGCTTGCTAAAGAGAGATGGATGTCCAGCTCAACGAGTTAGAAGAATTCCGAATGTTCTCATACGAGAATGCCAAATTACTCAAAAAGATACTTAAAAAATGGCATGACAAGCATATTCGAGTTCTAGAATTTGAAGCAAGTCAGCAAATCTTATTATTTAATTCCAGATTAAAGTTCTTTCCAGGTAAATTAAAATCACGTTGGTCCGGCCCATTTACAATTCACCGAGTTTATCCGTACGGAGTTGTCGACCTTCAAAGTAAGGGAGCTATTTTCCAAGTTAATGCTCAACGCTTGAAACATTATTGGAGAGATAAAATTGAACGAGATCAAATCTCGTTCATTTTATCAAATGATTAAATTTTCTTGTTTTCTTTTTAAATAAATGATTTAGGATGTATCATCAAATCTCGTTCATTTTATCAAATGATTAAATTTTCTTGTTTTCTTTTTAGATAAATGATTTAGGATGTATTTTTTGGATTAGTATGTTTAAATAAATTCTGTCTAGGAGATTGGAACTTAAGCTGGTCCGCTTGTGACCCGTCCAATTTTTCCTAGGAATTGATTTTGACATAATTTTCCAAGAAATTATTCCCTAAATGGCAAAATAATTTTTAAAATTTTTAAATAAAAAGGGTCAATTTTGACCCAAGTTTTCAAATTGCAACTCAATTTCAAATTTTCATTAAGTCTAGGGACTTAATTGAACTATTTTTAAATTTTGGTTGCTCTTTTTTAAATATTAAAAAAATTAGATGCCCTTTTTTTGTAAATATTTTCAAAAGTCATCTATAATAAATGTTTTTAGTTCAATAAAAAAAGATGATAATTATTAATATATAATTATATCCATTATAATATATATTAATTATTATCAACTTTATATAGAGTTAGGATTAGTTTTAATTTAATCATTTTTTATTTGATAAGTTTTTATCTTAATAAATTAATAGCAAATAATAATTTAATATGCATTATATTAATTATTAATTGTTATTTACTTTAAGCAGAATTAGAACTTAGATTTTTTAATTATTAAATTTTTCTATGAATTCTACTTTAACTCTTATTTCCCCCACTATAAATATCACCAATCTTCTCCATCTTTCTTCATTCAAACTTCCATCCCACCAAATCACCTAGTGTCATAGCCCTCAACTCCCTAGCCACAAGCCTCCAACTTCTTAGCCACAACACCGCTCGACAGCGATTCGGACAGTAGCTCACCTTGTGCACACCTGCTGCCTCCATGCTCACCCAGCAGCCCACGCACAAAGGCACACCAATAGTCGCTCCTTGTAGCTGCTCCTTGGCACCGCACTTGCTGCTCGCTCCAGCTCGCACATGCCCACGTTGCTGCCTGCTGCTGAGCACCTGCCCATGCCAGGTTGTGTCGCTCCTCGATTCTGCTCGACTTGTCTACTTGCTGCTCAACATCCGTGCGGCACATCAGCCCTATTACTCACACCAACAACCCATCCTTAGCTGATAATCTTCCAACCTATCCTAAATCGACCTCTTTTGTTTTCTAATTAATTTTTTTAGGAGTTCTTAATTTTTATAAAATGTTGGTAAGACAAATTTATTCTCTTAAATTTTAAATTTTATTTAATCATTTAAAATTTCAATTTAGTTAATTATTAATATTTTATATTAATTAAATTTTTGAGAAATTGTTTTCCATCTTATGTTCAGGTTAATCATGCCTCATAAAAGAACTCGTGCCTCTACCCAAATTGATGAATCACAAAGCAAATCCACTGTGAAGAAGCCAAATCGAGATACGAAAGTGTCTTCAAGAATGAATAGATGCATCTAGAGAAAGGTTTCACATTGAAAGAGAGCCATTATATTGATTTTATGTCCCATATTCGTCAAGTTGCTAAAACTCTCAATTGGGAGTTGTTTTGTGAGAAAAAACCTAGCGTGGATAATGAGTTAGTTCGTGAATTTTATGTGAATTTAACATCTAGGGAATTGAAGGAAGTATTTGTCTACGGAATCAAGGTACCAATAACCTCAAATGCTATCAATGAGTTCTTTGAATTACCTGATTTCGAAAACGATGAATATTCTTCTTTAATAAGCAATAACAAGCCTGAAAATTTGCAAAAAATATTGGAGGAACTTACAGTTCCAGGTTCTAAGTGGACTGTGTCAAAGCAAGGGATCCACACTTGTAGAAGAGAATATCTGACACCACTTGCGAAGGTATGGTTCTATTTCATCTGATTCAGCCTTATGCCTGGCTTACATGGAACTACAATTTCGTTGGAGCGAATGGTCTTATTATACTTGATTTTAACTAGAAAGACCATTGATGTGGGAAAAATCATCCTGAGAGATGGCCTAGCCTACTTTCCTTTTACAATAACAATTTTGTGCTTGAAAGCTAAAATTCTTGCAAACATAAAGAAGACAGGTTATAGCCAGAGCACACTCATAGATTGGGACCTCTACCGAATAGCTGGAGACTCTTTCTACAGCAACAAGTTGAAGAAAGTGAGGATCCCAAAAAAGGAGAAGAAGATCCCACAAAGATTGAACCAATGCAATCAGCTGATATCCCTGATAGGGTGGAACCAATGGAACCAGAGCTGAACTTGATGTTGAGACTTCAATGTTTAGAGCTCAACTGCCTCACCCAGATCTTCGAGATGAGCTGTCAAAGTTGATGGACATAATGTAACATATGCAGTGGCAGCAACAAGCTTATTGGAGATATTAAAAAATAAGGGATGACTCCATGAGAAGCACTTTTACAAAAATATACAATGACCTGTTTATTTTTTGTGCTTGAGTTTCCAGATTTCATATTTGTATCATGGAGTCCACTACCGAAGAGGAAGTGAAGCGATTCATGCAAAAACAAAGATGATGGAGCAAAAGATGAGTCGAATTCAGAAGGATCTGCAAATAAATAAAGGGGAATCTCGACTTTATTTTATTTATGTTCTTAGGTTATTTTAGGATTAACTTTAATTAGGATTTTTTTATTTTCGCATAATAAAGCAAGAGATGGAAATCATGAATAAAAATGAACAAGTCGCAAAGTATAAAGTGTGGCAATAGATATATACATGTCTAGGATTGGATTTAGAGAGAGCTTGGTACTTAAGCAGTCAATTTGACTCACCTCCTTCTCTCTAGAGTCCTACCTGATGTATAGTATCTATTCACTTTTAACAATGAGGAGATTGTTCTTCTTAAGTAGGGGGATCGAAAATTGAAATTATTTCCACTCAGAATAAAATTTTCTTTTAGTTATGATTAGGTTATATTTTGTTCAATAATTTGAAATGTTGTTAAGTATGCTAAACTTGTAACACCCCTTACCCGTATTCGACACCAAAACAGGGTTCGAGGCATTATTGGACTTAAACGTAAACAAACATACAAAATCGGGCCACAAAATTTCATCCAAATTCAAAACTTTTCAATCACATGCAAATTATCCCTTATAAGGGCTAACGAGGCCCAAAACATACGGTAGGAGTGGTTCGAGACTAAACCGAAAACTTTCGGAACCTTCTTTGACACTTAGAAAATTTTCTTGTTTTGGAAAGTACACGGCCGTGTGGGTAGGCCGTGTGGTCACGCACACCCATGTGGCTTGGGACACGCCTATGGCCTCAGCCCATGAAACTCTCTGAATATGACGTCATAAGAAAAATGAGGTCACACGTCCACAGCACACACTTGTGTGCTTATGTCGTGTTGTGAATTAAATTCTCGAATTTAAGTGCAAACTTCACACGGCCTGGGTACACGCCCATGCCCTAAAGCCGTGTCCTCCACACGGTTGAGACATGGGGCTGTGCCTCTGCCCATGTTTTTACTACTGGGCACTCTATTTTGACTTAATTAGGGTATAGGGGACACACGGCCAAACCGCACGCCCATGGGACGGACCGTGTGTCACACACGTCCTAGACACATGCCCGTGTGTCTAACCGTGTGGACAATTTCTAGGTTATTTTCCAAGCCACTTGCTACCCTTGAACACTCACCTACCTACACTATCTTCATGGCATGCAACATTGCACCTTTATTTACTCAAGCATTCACATACATGGTTAATTTATAACTTAGTAGTATCAACATATCACATACTTAAACCATTAGGCTTTCATATGGCATTCCACACCAATTTCATATCTATTCATCATTATACCAAATTTTTTTGTCATACTCATTAATCATATTTCATACATTAAATATACATGCCATCTATCAAACTCATTAACATAATCAACCACAAGCCTCATCAAGCACATACCTTTAGCATGTAACCCACATCTCGTCATACATCCATCAAACAACCACAACAAGCATAAACACATTTGTATGCATGCATAAATGATTAGGGTTACAACCTAAATAATCAATATGCGCCACCTCTCATGGCCATATACAAAATGAATCATAACATCATTATGAGCCAACACATTTGGCTAATCAATATGACCATAACAAAAAGGCCAAGTCTCTATACATGCCATATTCAAAATGTTGAGACTAACTATACCCAACAATCAATTGATAGTGTGATCGAAAACTCCGACGTCTTCCGATCCCTGAGCTAGCTTGGCGACATTATAAAAAGAAAGGAAGGGGGCAAGCTTTAAATCTTAGTAAGTTCACATGCAAATAATAAGTAATATAAATCATACAATTAACATAAGGCAAAGTTTCATAAATGTCATCAAATCTCATAAGCTTAACTTTCTCATATGCACTCTGACCACATGTTCATAGCATACCGAGATCTTTAATCATGAGTTTATGTACATATATGTACCAACTTGCACATAATACTTACTTTCTCATCTTTGACATGTTCATTAAGATTACCCATGAAACTTCTCTTTGAACTACCCGTTGAACACTTGCAATACTATCGGATAGATCGAAATCTCGCACCTAAGTGACCCATATGTAGCCAACGCTACCTTATATCACATACCTCATGTTGGTTGCTTTTGAGCTACTCACGGGTCTGCTCTCACAAGCTAACAGTCAGGATGTAGCTACACAAGCTGCTCACATAAGTTGTCAGGTATCCACAACACATGCCAGACTACCCAGCCACCGATAGAACATACAAGACCAGTACCCAGAACTCCAAAACATGTGTAACATATATCATGAACTCAGACCACAACTCATGAGCTCAATCACATAGTTCCTAGTGATATGTCACTTGTACCCTAAACTATTCCTAAGGTTCAAACAAGATTCTTCGATACAACATTTCTGTTAAGCTTGCTCGTAATGTCATTTCAATATCCATAGCACCAATCGCATACTCATGGAATAATCAAAGCATAATTCATAATAAAATTTAAACATTTACACATGGTACAACATCACATTAATTATATATATGCTTACCATACATGCAATATTAAAGCATTTGAAGTATGGTATATGTTGCATAATTTGCATATGAACTTACCTCGGTACAAAATGATAGAAATGAGCCTAATCCTCGTAAATTTTGTGTTTCCCCCGATCAAGACCCGAATCACATTTTTCTTGATCTATAATGTCAAATTTAACTTGCTCAATACATACATTGTTTGAATTGACCCATAATTCATACTTTGGTAAAATTACCTTTTTACCCCTAACTTTTCACTTATTTACACTTTAGTCCCTAGGCTTGTAAAATGAAATGCATGTGTTTTCTTAGTTACCCAAGCCTTGCCAAACCTATTCCATGCTCATACTAGCCCATATTTTCCTTTATTTCACATTTTTACTACTCATTTTTACACCTTTTGCAAACAAGTCCTTTTCAGGTGTTTTCACTAAAAATCACTTAGCAAAAGATGTTCATCACACATCAAACTTTCATAATATTTCATTAAACATCAAAATACATGCATGTCACACACGAGTAAGTTTTTGAACATGAACCCTAGCATAAAATGATAGTAGAAATAGCTAGATCATGCATCAAGGATCTAAAAAACATAAAGAACATTAAAAACGAGGCTAGGGAGCACTTACAATTAAGCTTGAAATATTCAAAACGCTAGCTATGGAGAGCATGAAATTTTCGACACGCATTGGAGAAGATGGACACCATTTTTGACTTGATTTTCCCATTTTATTCTTTTATTAACCAAATGATAAAAATGCCCTTAAGGCCTTTCTATCAAATTTTTCCTATTCATGCCCATTTTTGTCCAAAATTTTAGAACTTGGTCAAATTGCTATTTAAAGACCTCTAATTAATGATCCAATACAATTTCATGCTTGAAGCTTCTAGAACACAAATATTACAACTTATTCAATTTAGTCCCTAAAGTCAAATTAGACACCTAGGCATATAATTTCTTCATGAAAATTTCACACAAACATGCAATCATATCATGGACCATTAAATAATCATAAAATAATTATTTCTATTTTGGATTTATGGTCTCAAAACCACTGTTCTGACTAGACCCTAATTCGAGATGTTACAACTCTCCCCCAGAGGAATTTTCATCCCCAAAAATCTTACCGGTAAAAAGGTTTGGGTATTGTTTTCTCATGGCTTCCTCGGGCTCCCATGTAGCCTCTTCAACCCCGTGTCTTTGCCATAACACTTTCACTTAGGCAATGCTTTTGTTTCTCAATGTTTAACTTCTCGAGCCAAGATCTTAATTGGTTACTCATCATAAGTCATATCCAGTCGAATCTCAACCTCTGTCGGTGAAATCACATGTGAAGGATCCGATCGATAATGGCACAACATAAACACATGGAACACATCTTGAATCTTTTCCAACTCGGATGGTAAAGCCAACTGATAGGCAACCAGCCTTATTCTCTCAGTGATCTCATACGGCCCTATAAATGGAGGACTCAACTTGCCCTCCTTGCCAAATCTCAAAACCTTTTTCCATGAAGATACTTTAAAAAATACTTTATCACCGACTTGATACTCAATTTCTTTTCTTTTTAAATCTACGTAGGATTTTTGTCTATCTGAAGCAGCATTCAAACAACCTCGATTCACTTTTACCTTTTCTTCAGTTTCCTTAACCAAACCAACCCCGTGAATCTGATTTTCTCTAAGCTCGGTCCAACACAAAGGTGTTTGAAACTTATGTTCGTACAATGCCTCATAAGGCGCCATTTTCAAACTCGACTGATAACTATTGTTGTAGGCAAACTCCACCAATAGTAAGTACTTCTCTCAACTACCTAGGAATTCCAATACACAAAATCGAAGCATGTCTTCCAAGATCTGGATTACTCGCTCAGACTGACCATCAGTCTATGGATGGAAACCAGTGCTAAAATACAGCTTTGTACCCAAAGCTTCTTGTAACTTTTTCCAAAACCGTGATGTGAACCTCGGATCTGTACCTAATACAATCGATATAGGTTATCCATGAAGTCTCACAATTTCATCAATGTACAATTCAGCTAACTTATCAAGTGAGTAATCGGTACGTACTGGGATAAAGTGAGCCAATTTAGTCAATCTATCAACAATAACCCATATGACATCTTTCTTCCTCGGAGTTAAAGGCAAACCTATCACAAAATCCATTGTAATCTGGCCCCATTTCCACTCAGGAACCATGATGGGTTGAAGTAAACCTGATGGTACTTGGTGTTCAGCCTTTACTTGCTGAAAAACTAAGCATTTAGAAACTCTGAGATATCTCTTTTCATACCATTCCACCAATACATTTTCTTCAAGTCATTATACATCTTTGTACTGCCCAGGTAAACTGAAAAACAACAGTTGTGTGCCTTATGTAAAATATCTCAAATCAACTCAGCGTCCTTCGAAACACAAATCCTACCACGGAATCTCAAACAATTAACGGAGTCATTCAAAAAATTCGGTTCACTCTTGGACTCACATTGGATTCTCTTAGCTTGAAACTCTTTATCAACTTTTTGAGCATCACAAATCTGTAGAAGAAAAGTCGGTTCAGCTCTCAACTCGGCTAGAATCAAACTATCATCTGATAAAGTCAGACGTGTATTCATAGCCCTCAAGGCAAACAATGAATTCCTACTCAAAGCGTCGGTGACCACACTCGCCTTACCCTGATGGTAATCAATCACCAACTCATAATCCTTTAACAGTTCTAACCATCTTCGTTACCGTAAGTTCAAATCTTTTTGAGTCATCAAGTACTTAAGACTTTTGTGATCGGTGTAGACATGGCATTTCACCCTAAATAAATAATGTCGCCAAATCTTCAAAGCAAACACTATAGTGGCCAACTCTAAGTCATGTGTCAGGTAGTTCTTCTCGTAAGGCCTCAACTATCTCGAAGCGTAAGCTACGACTTTACCTTTTTGGATAAGTACACATCCTAAACCATTTAAGGAAGCATCACTATAAATCACAAATTGTTTACATAACTCAGGTTGTACTAAAACCAGAGCCTTGGTCAACAATGTCTTTAATTTCTCAAAACTCTGCTGCCATTTTTCTGTCCATTCGAACTTGACATCTTTTTGAAGAATTCTTATCATGGGAGTGGTGATCATAGAAAATCCCTTCACAAACCATTGGTAGTAACTGGCTAAGCCCAAAAAGCTTCTAACCTCGGACACATTTCTTGGCAACTCGGATACCATCACCTGAAACAATGTGGCCCAAGAATCCAACTTCTGCACTCCAAAATTCACTTGTACTAAGCTTAGCATACAACTGCTTGTCTCTTAAAGTTTGCAAAATAGTTCTCAAGTGCTCGGCATGTTCTGTCTCATCTCTCGAATATATCAAAATATTATTAATAAACAGAACAATAAACTTGTCCAAATATGGCCGAAATATTTGATCCATAAACATAGCAGAAGATTCATTAACCCAAATGGCATAACAAGAAATTCATAGTGGTCATACCTCATTCTAAAAGCAGTTTTAGGCACATCCAACTCTTTAACTCGCAACTGATAGGAACCGGACCTCAAGTCTATCTTAGAAAACCATGTCGCTCCTTTCAATTGGTCAAACAAGTCATCAATCCTTGGTAAAGGATACTTGTTCTTGATTGTTATTGACCTCTCGGTAGTCTATACACAACCTCATAGATCAGTCTTTCTTTTTCACGAATAATACCAAAGCAGCCCACGGTGAAAAGCTTGGTCTCACAAAACCCTTGTCGGTCAATACTTGTAACTGTGACTTCAGTTCTTTCAACTCAGTCGGGGTCATCCTATACGGAGTAATTGAAATAGGTGCTGCCCCTAGCATCACTTCAATACCAAACTCCACTTCTCTAATTGGAGGTAAGCCTGGCAATTCTTCCGGGAATACATTCAAATACTCACATACAACAGGCACTGATTCAATCTTCAATTCAGACTCTTTTGTATTAAACACATAAGCCAAATAAGCTTCACATCTTTTTCTCATACATTTCTGAGCAGACATTGAAGAAATAATGACTATTTGACTCATCTGATTCAATCCATAAAATTTCACCATTTTCACACTTTAATTCAATAACTTTTTGTCTACAATTTACTATAGCATCATGAAATGTCAACCAATCCATACCCAATATAACATCGAATTCATCAAACGGAAACAACATCAGATCAGCTAGAAAACAATAATCTCTAATCATCAAGGGACATTTCTTACATACTTTATCAACTAAAACATGCTTGCGTAACGGGTTTGACACCTTAATCATAAATTTCTTAGACTCAACAGGTATATTCATGCTAATACCAATTTCATGCACACATATGAATGAGTAGAACTAGGGCCAATCAAAGCAATAATAGTAGCATCATAAAGAGAAAAAGTACCAGTGATCATATCGAGAGAAGATGCGTCCTCACGCGCATGTATGGCATAGGCCCTAACCAGAGCTCTAGCTTCGGATCTCACCACTGTATCCCTCGTTACATTTTTACTACTAGCCCTATTCTAGCATTTCTCGAGGGTCTCCCTTTTGTAGCCGTGCTACCCAGCCTTGTACTTTAAAATTTTTCTTTTTCGACCATCTTAGGATACTTTTTGATATAGTGGTCTTGAGAACCGCATTAGAAACAACATCTATCGTTTATCCTATACTTCACAAAATGACTTCTACCACATTGTTGGCACTCAGGTCTAGAACGTCTATCATTACGCACACTAGCTATAGATGTAGCCTGAGATTTAAAACATGAATTTTGCTTCTTCCAATTTCTGTACGAGTGCCCAGTCAAAACATGAGAACGGGAATAAATATCCTTGGATTTCTTAGACTGAGATGGAAGTGACTTGCTCATCGGTCTCTTTCTTAAATCTTTAGCCTCAACCTTGACTTTTCTCTTTGCTTTGGTCAGTTCCTCGGCTTTACAAGCCTGATCCACAAGCACAACAAACTCCTTCAGTTGAAGAATACGCACTAACATTCTAATATCCTCATTAAGTCCGTCTTCAAACCTCTAGACATTTTAGCTTCGGAGGATACACACTCTCGAGCATATTTGCTGAGTCAGACAAACTCTCTTTCGTATTCAGTAACTGACATCCAGCCTTGTTTCAAGTCAAGAAAATACTTATGTTTTTTTATCAATGAATCATTCACTAATTTCTTTTGAAGCTCCTCTTGAAAGAATTCCCATGTGATCCTTTCTTTCGGAAGCAATGAAACTAGTGTCTTCCACCAATGATATGCCACGCCTCTCAACAAGGAAATATCACACTTCAAACACTCTTCGGGTCTGCATGATAGCTCATCGAATGCCCGAATAGAATTCTCAAGCTAAAATTTCACTTTCTCGGAGTCATCATCAGCATTGGCCCTAAATTCCTCGGCTCCTTGCTTTCAAATTTTATCAACTAGGGTTCTATGAAATATCATAAAATACATACCTTGAGCCACTTGGATACGAATTGGGGATTTGGAGGGGGTGGAAGGGGTTGAGTGTTCAAGTTCATTCGAACGAACTCCGTGTACTAGGCATCCATCAGATGGAGAAAGGCTTCCCTACCTCCTTCTCCTCTACTAATAGTTGTGGGTCTCCTATCAGACGACACTGCTCCTACAGCCGGAGCAGGAGTGTTACTTTCAACATCATTCGCCACTACTCTATTAGGATCCATTTACTATATGAAAACACATTTTTAAATCCTTAGGAGTGTCACACTATCATAATATATGTATGGCATGTATAACTAGACTTAAATCTATGCTATGTTGGTCCTAGTACTGACTAAATTGTAGCTCTGATACCACTAAATGTGACACCCTTTACCCGTATCCGATACCAGAATAGGGTTCGAGGCATTACCAGACTTAAACATAAACAAACATACAAAACTGAGCCATAAAATTTCATCCAAATTTAAAAATTTTCAATCACATGCAAATTGTCCCTTATAAGGGCCCACAAGGCCCAAAACATATGATTGGAGTGGTTCAGGACTAAACCGAAAACTTTCGGAACCTTCTTTGACACTTAGAAAATTTTCTTGTTTTGGAGAGTCACATGCCCGTGTAGGTAGGACGTGTGGTCACACACGCCCATGTGGCTTGGGACACGCCCGTGTCCACAGCCCATGTAACTCTTAGACTATGACGTCATCAACAAAATGAGGTCACACGGCCACAGCACATACCCGTGTGGCAAATTTAATTCTCAAATTTAAGTGCAGACTTCACACGGTCTACGTACACGCCCATGCCCTAAACCTGTGTCCTCCACACAGCTGAGACACACGATCGTGTCTCTGCCCATGTGTTTACTACTGGGTATTCAGTTTTGCATTAATTAGGGTATAGGGGACACAAGGGCAGACCACACACCCATGGGGCGGACCGTGTGTCACACATGGCCTAGGCACATGCCCGTGTGTCTAACCGTGTGGACAATTTCTAGGCTATTTTCCAAGCCATTTTCCACCCATGAACACCCACCTACCTACACTATCTTCAAGGCATGCAACATGGCACCTTTAGTTACTCAAGCATTCACATACATGGTTAATTTATAACTTAGTAGTATCAACATATCGCATACTTAAACCATTAGGCTTTCATATGGCATTCCACACCAATTTCATATCTATTCATCATTATACCATATTTTTTTGTCATACTCATTAATCATATTTCATACATTAAATATACATGCCATCCATCACACTCATTAACATAATCAACCACAAGCCTCATCAAACACATACCTTTAGCATGTAACCCACATCTTATCACACATCCATCAAACAACCACAACAAGCATAAACACATTTTCATGCATGCACATATGATTAGGGTTACAACCCAAATAACCAATATGGGCCAACTCTCATGGCCAAATACAAAATGAATCATAACCTCATTATGAGATAACACATTTGGCTAATCAGTATGACACATAACAAAAAGACTAAGTCCTTATACATGTCATATTCAAAATGTTGAGACTAACTATACCCAATAGCCATTTAATAGTGTGATCGAAAACTACGACGTCCTCTGATCCCTGAACTAGCTTGGCGACACTATTAAAAGAAAGGAATGGGGTAAGCTTTAAAGCTTAGTAAGTTCACATGCAAATAATAAGCAACACAAATCATACAATTAACATAAGGCAAAGTTTCATAAATGTCATCAAGTCTCATAGGCATAACTTTCTCATATGCATTCTTACCACATGTTCATAGCATCCAAAGTTCTTTAATTAGGCGTTAATGTACATACCTGTGCCAACTTGGACATAATACTTACTTCCTCATCTTTGACGTGTTTATTAATATTACCCATGAAACTTCTCTTTGAAAAACCCATTAAACACTTGGAATACTATCGGTTACATCGAAATCGTGCACATACCACATGTTGCTCGCTTTCAAGCTACTCACGAGTCTGCTCTCACAAGTTCACGGTCAGGATACAGCTACACAGGCTGCTTACACAAGCTGTCAGGTATCTACAACACATGTCGGGCTACCCAGCCATCGGTAAAACATACAAGACCAGTACTCAGAATGCCAAAACATGTGTAACATATATCATGAACTAAGACCACAACTCATGAGCTCAGATCACATAGTTCCTGGTCTAGGATATGAGAATAAGCATGTGTTAAAGTTTCATGAAGAAATTCTATGTACAAGGTGTCCAATTGGACATTAGGGACCAATTCGAATAAAATTGCAAAACTTGGGTTCTAGAAGTAATTTATATGAAATTGATTTGGAATATTAATTGGAGATCCTTAAAGAGTAATTTACCCAATTTCTAAGTTTTTGGACAAAAATGGGCATGCATGGAAAATTTTGGAAGCTTAATAAGGAAGGGCATTTTGGCCATTTGGTAATAAACTAAATAAAAAGGGAAAAATCAAGCTAAAATCAGCTCATTTTCTTCTCCATGCTACCGAAATTCTAAGGGTCTCCATTGCTTGGGTTTTCCAACATTTCAAGCTTGATAGTAAGTGCACTGTTTTTAATGTTCTTCGTATTTTTGAGATCTTCATAAACATGCTCTTTCTATTTCTACCCATATCTCATGGTAAGGTTCATTTTTATAAAATTACTTATGCATCATATGATTGTGTTTTGATGATTTATGAAGGAATATGAGAGTTTAAAGGATGGTAAAGAACTTTTACTAAGTGGTTTTTCTTGGAAATGGCTTAAAGGACTAAATTGTAGAAGTTGTGAAAATGGGTAGAGAAATATAGAATGAAGGGAAAACATTGGCTGCTATAAGTGTGAATAACATTCGGCTAGGCTTGGGTAGCCAAGGAATTACATGCATTTCATTATACTAGCCTTAGGACTAAATTGTAAATGTTGTGAAAGGTTAGGGGCAAAATGGTCATTTTGCCCGGGGGTGAGTTTTTATCCTAAAATGAAAAAATGTGATGTATTAAAAGTCTAATTTTATTGATATAGACCCTGAGGAACCAATTACGGAGGTCGACCGTGGAAAACGAAAGGTTTCAAAATAACGGAGACATGAATCTGAAACGACTACCAGGTAAGTTCATATAACTCGAAGTAAACTCTTAATATACTTAAAAATGCATGTTCTTGAATGTATGATAATTAGATATTCATTGCATGATAATCCATAAGACGTGCTAGTGTAAATGAATAGATGATAAACGTCCCAGTTGAAATAAAAAGGGAAATTCGTTGGTTAAATTATGGCTTACATGACTTGAGATCCTGCATGTGTTGCAGAGAAGAATTTAGCCTGGACAGGTAATCTACTGATCACAATATAGAAAGGATCTAGCCCGAACAGGTGTTCCTTGAGTGACCGAGCCTCCCGAAGAATATGGGTGCAATAAGGGTTTAACCCTGACGGGTAATCCAATTGAGGACTGAAATTAGCCTGGACTGGCAATTCAGATCCAAGCTTATGAGAGTAATTGTCATTGAAAGGGATTTAGCCTGGACTGTTAATCCCGACAATGCTCTATGAGTTAATACTACAGGGGATTCAACCTGGACTGGTAATCCCGGTGTAAGATGTAAGGTTCGCGGGAGTGCATACTTGAGATGACCACTTGTATGACTTGACCGTAATTAGGCTATCCATCGAGATTTTTGAGAAATTCAATAGGATTAACATGAGAAATAGAGAATAGAAATATTGAATTGATGAGCTCATCTAAGACTAATGACATGATGTATTGATATGAGACTAACTTGATGATTGAGTTCATGTGATAGGGAAACTATTTCATACTTGTCGGAATTATTGCCTAATATAGTTGTAAGCTAATTAACCGGTAAGTTTACTTTCCAATTATCCGGTCTTATTAAGCATGTAAATGCTTACCACTCTTTCCTTTTCCTTATTTTTCAAAGCTCGAGGACTCGTGAAGGTTGGAAGATAGTCGGAGCTTTATAAACACTATCAACTTGTCTTATTTTGGTACATAGAAACTTTTATTTCGTTATAATGGCATGTATAGTATTTTTGGTTATTTTGTTATATGTGTCATTTGGCTAGCCAATGTAAGGGCTTGAATGATATGCTTACACCATTTTGTATATGGCCATGAGGTATGGCTCATTTTGATGTAGGTTATAAACCTACTAAATGTGCATGGTTATGTATGAATGTTTCTTGTGAATACCAAATGTGTTATACCATGAATGAACATGAGAATGATGGTTAAAATAATTGGGAATGGTTTAGGTCATAAAGATCATGAGTTATAAAATATGGTTATTGAAAGAGTAACCCTAAAACAAAGAGGTTATTATGATCATAGTTTAAAATGAGACATGTAGTAACGTGTATGTCCTTGGCCAAGAAAGTTTAAGGGTACAACTATACCTTGTTAAATGTCCAAAGATCATAGTGGTATGTATGGATGTTAGATGGTGACCAAAGGTTTGGAAAATAGCCCTAAAAAGGTCCACACGGGTAGACACACGGGTATGTGTCTAGACCGCGTGTGACAAACGGTCAGCCCTCATGGGCGTGTTACTTGGCCGTGTGTCCCCTGCACCTAGAATTATAGGTCAGTTTGCATGGTAGTAAACACACGGACAGAGAAACGGCCATGTGTCTCAACCGTGTGGAGGACACGACCTAGCACACGGGCATGTGCTTGGGTCGTGTGCCCCCAAATGTGTGATCACTTCATAAATAGAATGTCTAGGTTTTTGAACACGGGCGATGGCATGGGCGTGTTTAGGCCGTGTAAGGAACACGGGCCAGGACACGAGCGTGTGCTTGGCTGTGTGAAAACCCCTGTAGGTGCGAATTGGAAAATAAATCAAATAATTTAACACGGGTAAGGGGCACGGGCGTGTCCCCAAGCACACGGGCGTGTGCTTTGCCTCCACACGGGCTTGTGAGGCATAACCTTAGGCATTTTACTAAAATTTTCTATAGTTCTTGATTTAGTCCCTGACTGCTAATAATGCATGGTTTGGACCCCGTACGCCCATAATAAGGACAATATGATTTTCTTCAATTGGTTTGATTTTGGAAATGAAATTTTATAACTCGTCTTTCCGAAATATCCGAGTATGTGTCTGGTAACACCTCGTACTTTGTCCCAATCTCGGGTACGAGTAAAGGGTGTTACACGTATGTTTAGTTAACCTTTGTAAACATCAATAAGAGTTTGTCTGGTGGTAAAAATGGTCGTCCCAAGATTCTGGGAACCTCTTTGTCTGCCTCGCAGTCAAGTATGATAAAATACATCAGAAAAACAAATTTCTCCGAACAAACGAAAATGTCTTTGATTTGCCCTTCAGGTTGAGCCAACAATCGATCTGCTAGTTACAATGTCACTGATGTAGGTTTCATATGACTAATTCCCAACTTTCTGTAAGAAGATAGTGGCAATTGGCTGATACTAGCTCCCAAGTCACATAAAGCCTTGCCCAAGTAATGGTTGGCAATTAAACATGGATTGTAAAGCTCCTAGGATCTTTCATTTTTGCGGGCAACTTATTTTTCAAAATAATACTACAACCTTCTATGAGTGCAATAGTTTCAATATCACTGAGCTTCTTCTTCCTAGACAAGAGCTCCTTCATAAATTTGTCATAATTCAGAATTTGCACGAGAGTGTCTACTAAAGGAATATTGACCTGAATTTGCTTCAGTATGTTCAGGAACTGTTGGTACTGCTTATCTTGCTCATTCTCCCCAAATATTTATGGAAAAGGTAAAGGTGGAGATCATTTGATTTAACCAACACCTTTGATTGCGTCGACAGTTTCAAGGGCCGCGCATTAGGTATATGAGTGACAATTTGTGGAACTTCTTTGTCTGGCACATCGACAAGCTCTTCAGATTCAACCTTCTCACTAGGGATCACTTCACCAGTATCTTGAGGTGCTACAGTAGAGTCTGTAGTTGACTTTCCAGTTTGTTTACCACTCCTAAGACTGATAGCCTTGCAATGTTCTTTCTCCCTTGGATTGGGATTTTTTATGTCACTAGGTAGTGTGCCCAGTGGTCAAGTATTCAGATTCGAAGCAAGTTGTCCTAATTGTGTATCCAACGCCTGAATAAAAGATGAATTCCCTTGCACAATATCTTCTGTGAGAGTAATATGCTCCCGTATTAAAGCCTTAAGAGCTGCTAACAGGTCAAAGGAGAAGCTTGCGTATATTGTTGTTGTCAATGTCCTTGAACATGCTAATTCAGTATTGAAGAGTGTTATGGCTGCATCTGATTCTGGTGCGCATGCATCTGGCTTTGTTATGGATGCATCTGAGTGTGCTGATTGTAATTCTACTGCTGTTGATTGTAATTCCCTTGTCTTGCATTATAATTGCCTTAAGTAGATATATTCCCATATCGGAATGTCGTAACATTTTGTCCAGCAGTTTAAGTTTCCCAAGATTGTTGATTGCGAGTAAATTATTATAAGAGTTGCCATAAGAATTGTGGTTGATTTTATTGACATAAAAGGCTTCTCTGCATGTTGTGGACAATCTTCATAGCTATGGTTGTCACTGCAAATCACACAACAAAAGGTAGGAACATCAACTTGTTGAGCAACTTGTATAAGTGCAACGTCACTAGTCCCTTGCATATTTTTTATCATATTTGCAAGATAAGAAACTTGAGCACTAAGTGCAGATATTGTGTCCAATTCAATAACTTCCGGAGTAGCTTTTTCTTGTGCAGCTCTAAAGATAGGATATTGATAATCATTCTTGTAACGCCCCCACGCCCGAGACCGTCGCCGGAGTCGAGTATGAGGTGTTACTAAGCTTAATTTAACATATTTAGAACTTTGGATTATTTATTTCTACACTCACAGCTTTTAAGCTACTTGCATCACAGTCACAAGAAAAATCATATCTCAATTTATGAAACTCAAAATCAAGATCCGTAAATTTTTCCTGAATCTAGACTCATATACCTATCTACTAATTTTTTTCTAGAATTTTTGGTTGGGCCAATTAGTACAGTTTATTAGTTAAAGTTACCCCTGTTTCAGGACTTGACTGGTCTGACCTCTGTTTACTACGAACCATATTTCTCTCTGTAAAAAATTCATATGACTATGAGGTTTATTTATCCTGAAACTATACTCAATAAGGATTCTGAGAATATAAAATACACCACCTAATTATATCTTTACAATTTATGGTGAATTTCTAAATTTGGAACAGGGGATTCAGAAACTGCTATGACTTTGTTTCACTAAAATTCATATATCTTCTAACATATAATTCCTTTACTTGTTTCATTTGTTTCATGTGAAACTAGACATAATAAGCTTCAATTTTATATGTATTCCATCACCAAATTCAATTTATATGATTTTTAGTAAATTTTCAAACTCGTGTCAGTGTTGCTGCAGTATCCTGTTTATGGCAAATTTCATCCCTTTTATGAGTTTTTATGCACTAAGTATCTTATTAATTTTCCTTACATCAAACATAATCTAAACTAACCATTTTCATAATTTATCATTATCAAGCATTTCCTCAACTATTCCATCACCATACCATAAGATCATTTACATAAAAAGGTATATTGCTATACATGCCATACTTAAATTTACAAGCCATTACCAAAAGTCTTCCGGATAGTGTGACTGAGCCTTCGACCTATCCCGACTCCTGAGCTGGCTTGTCCAAAACTACAATGAGTAAGAAGGAGGGAGTAAGCATAAATGCTTAGTAAGTTCACATGCAAATAGCAAGTAACATAACCATATAAGCAAACATAAAACATCATTTGCACAATCATCACCAAGACATTCATATCACATTTTCATTTATAATCTTACCATATTGTTGTTATATCGATTTTTCAACCTGAGGGTTAAGTACATACCTGTTCAAAGCATCCATTTCACAACACTTACCAATATGTCCCTTTCATCTTGAGTATTCCTCCATTTTAGTAGAACTTTACCCGTTGAACACATCGGAATATAATTCGGATACATGGAAAGTTTGCACATAAGTGCCACATATGTAGCCAAGCTACCATGTAACCCGCCCATAAGTGAACTCGGACTCAACTCAACGAGCTCGAGCGTTCGCATCCATAAGTGAACTCGGACTCAACTCAACGAGCTCGGATGCCTAGTTACATCTCTCGAACTCGAACTCAACTCAACGAGTTCGGACATTGGCATCCATAGGTGAACTCGGACTCAACTCAACGAGTTCGGATGCTCAACCATCCTAGTGACATGTCAGTTGTATCCTAATCTATTCCTAAGGTTCAAACGGGCTTTTCCCTCGATCTCACATTTTTCGTCTTCCATGGAATATCGGAACCGATACTCGGTAGCAATTCATATTTATCAAGTAGTAAACATAATTTGCATATTACTCAACATTAACCACAAAGCATAATATTTCACGATTAAAATCAGCATATCATATAATTAACATTAATAACTTAAAAATAACATTTATGCTACATTATTTACACATGAACTTACCTTGGTACCAAAATACAAAGATTTTGCAATTTAGTCCACAATCTTTTCTTTTCCTCGATTGAGGTTGATTCCACGTCTTTCTTGATCTAAATAACACATTTAGCTTATTTAATACTCACATTATCAAATTAATCCTTAACTCAAGTTTTGGAAAAATTACAATTTTACCCCTAAACTTTTGCATATTTACATTTTTGCCCCTAGGCTCGGGATTAAATTTTATTCATTATTCCTATGTTTTACAACATTCTGATCACTTTTCTCTTCTATGGAAACATCAAATTCTCACTCTAACATGTACTTGTGACTATTAGGTATTTTTACCGATTAAGCCCTTTTTCTCGTTTTTGCTTAAAATCGAGTAGTACAAGTTGTCTAACATAATTTAAAACTTCATATTCCATCATAAAACATGAAAATACACAAATTTCACCTATGGGTATTTTTCCAAATATAAACCCTAGGTTAAATTATTGCTAACATAAGCTTTATCGAGTTACTAGGATCTCAATAACGTAAAAATCATTAAAAACGGGGCTTAGAATCACTTACTATGGAGCTCGGAAGCTTGAAACAAACCCTAGCTATGGAGAACCCTTGAAATTTCGGCCTAATGAAGAAGATGGACAAAAATTGGCTTTTAATTTTGTTTTTAATTCATTTTAATAACTAAATGACCAAAATACCCTTACTACTAAACTTTCCAAAAATTCCTTCCATGTCCTAAATTTGTCCATGAACTTAAAATTGGTCAAATTTCTATTTAAGACCTCCTCATTAATATTCCAAAACAATTTCATACTAAAAATTTCTAGAATGCAAATTTTGCAACTTATTCGATTTAGTCCCTACTTTCAATTTAAGCACTTTAGGCATAAAATTTCATCACGAAATTTTCACACAATCATGCAATCATATCATATTCATCAAAATAATTGTAAAATAATTATTTCTATCTCGGATTTGTGGTCAGAAAACCACTATTCTGATTAAGCCCTAATTCAGGATATTACAACTCTCCCCTCCTTTTAAATATTTTCGTCCTCGAAAATCTTACTGGTAAACAGGTGTGGGTATTGGTTTCTCATAGTTTCTTCAGGTTCCCATGTAGTCTCTTCTACCCCATGCTTTTGCCACAACACTTTCACAAGTGCAACACTTTTATTTCTTAATTGTTTGACTTCTCGAGCTAAAATCTTAATCGGTTCTTCTTCATAAGTCATATCCGGTCGTAGTTCAACTTCTGTCGGTGAAATTATATGTGAAGGATCCGAACGATACCGACGTAACATAGATACGTGAAACACATCATGAATCTTCTGTAATTCAGGTGGTAGCACTAGCCGATATGCTACTGGTCCAACTTTTTCAATTATTTCATACGGTCCAATAAAACGCGGACTTAACTTGCCCTTTCGTCCAAATCTAAGGACTTTCTTCCATGGAGACACTTTCAAAAATACCTTATCACCAACTTGAAACTCCATTTCTTTTCGTTTCAAATCCGCATAAGATTTCTGTCTATCTGAAGCAGCTTTCAAACAATCTCTAATCACTTTCACCTTTTCTTCGGTTTCTTTTATTAAATCAACTCCATAAATCTGATTTTCCTTGAGTTCAGTCCAATACAATGGCGTCCGACATTTACGACCATATAATGCTTCATAAGGTGCCATCTTCAAACTTGTCTGATAACTATTATTATAAGCAAATTGTACCAATGGTAAGTACCTTTCCCAATTATCTTGAAATTCCAATACGCAACATCTGAGCATGTCTTCAAGAATCTGGATTACTCTCTCTGATTGTCCATCAGTTTGTGGATGAAAGGCAGTGCTGAAATTTAACTTTGTACCCAATGCCTCTTGCAACTTTTGCCAAAACCGTGAGGTAAACCTCGGATCTCTATCCGAAATGATTGACAAAGGTATCCCATGAAGTCTAACAATCTCTTGGATATACAATTCAGCCAACTTATTAAGAGAATAATCTATACGTACTGGAATAAAATGAGCCGATTTAGTCAGTCTGTCAACTATTGCCCAGATGGCATCTTTCTTTCCCGGAGTCAATGGCAATCCTGAAACAAAATCCATAGTAATCCGATCCCATTTCCATTCAGGAACCGTAATAGGCTGGAGTAATCCTGAAGGTACTTGGTGTTCAGCTTTCACTTGTTGACAAACTAAGCACTTTGATACAAACTTGGAAATATCTCTTTTCATTCTACTCTACCAGTACATTTTCTTCAAGTCATTATACATCTTCGTACTGCCCGGATGAATCGAGAAATAACCACTATGTGCTTCCTGTAGGATCTTTTGAATCAATTCCTCATTCTTCGGTACACAAATCCAATCTTTAAACATTAAGCACCCATCAGAACCAATTTTGAAATCTGACTCTGTATCAACTTCACACTGCTTTCTCTTGGCTTGCAAATCTTGATCATCTTTCTGAGCTTCAAAATCTCTTGTAAAAACATCAGTCTTACTCTTAACTCTGCTAGAATCGAACCGTCATCTGACATTTTCAACTGAGTGTTCATAACTCTCAAAGCAAACAATAACTTTCTGCTTAAAGCATCGGCAACCACATTCGCTTTTCCCGGATGATAATCAATAACAAGCTCGTAATCTTTCAATAACTCTAACCATCTTCGCTATCTCAAATTCAAGTCTTTTTGTGACATCAAGTATTTAAGACTTTTGTGATCGGTATATACTCGGCACTTTTCACCATACAAATAATGTCGCCAAATCTTCAAAGCAAACACCACTGCAGCCAATTCCAAATCGTGAGTAGGATAATTCCTCTCATGAGGTTTTAACTACCTCGAAGCATAAGCCACCACTTTTCCTTCTTGCATGAGTACACACCCCAAACCATTTAGAGAAGCATCACTATACACCACAAATTCTTTACCTGATTCGGGTTGTATCAACACTGGTGCTTCAGTTAATAACTTTTTCAATTCTTCGAAACTCTGTTGACATTCTTCCGTCCATTCAAATTTAACATCCTTTCGGAGTAGTCTAGTCATAGGAGCCGTAATTATAGAAAATCCATTTACAAACCGCTGATAATACCCAGCTAGCCCCAAGAAACTCCTAACTTCAGTTACATTTTTCGGTGGTTTCCAATCAACAATGGCTGAAATTTTACTAGGATCAACCCGTATACCATCACCTGAAACAATATGACCCAAAATCCAACTTCCTGGAGCCAAAATTCACTTTTACTAAACTTAGCATACAGCTGCTTATCTCTCAAAGTTTGCAAAACTATCCTCAAATGTTCAGCATGCTCTGTCTCATCCTTTGAATAAATTAAAATATCATCTATAAACACCACAACAAATCTGTCCAGGTATGGCCGAAATATGCGATTCATTAAGTCCATAAACACAGCAGGAGCATTTGTCAACCCAAATGGCATAACTAAAAATTCATAATGACCATACCTTGTTCTAAAAGCAGTTTTAGGCACATCCGACTCCTTTACCCGCAGTTGGTAATACCCAGATCTTAAGTCAATCTTTGAAAACCATGTCGCTCCTTTTAGCTGATCAAACAAATCATCAATTCTTGGCAATGGATACTTGTTTTTAATTGTCACCTTGTTTAACTGGCGATAATCAACACATAATCTCATAGAACCATCCTTCTTTTTCACAAATAACACGGGAGCACCCCAAGGTGAAAAACTTGGTCTCACAAAGCCTTTATCTGTCAACTCTTGCAACTGCGACTTTAATTCTTTCAACTCTGTTGGTGCCATTCTATACGGAGCAATCGAGATTGGAGCTGTTCCTTCAGATCTAACTGCTGCGTCTCTGGCTACATTCTTACTGCTTGTTTCACTTCCAGCTTTTCTTGGATACCTTCCCCTCGAATCTGCACCCCTAGCTTTTACATTCTGAAATTTTTCTTTCTCAGCTCTCTCTAGGCAGTCTCTAATAAAATGATCCGGAGAACCACATTGAAAACATTCATTTGCTCTGCACGGGCCAAAATGATTTCTACCACACCGCTGGCACTCGGGTTTAACAAATCTCGTATTTCCCACACTAGCCGCAGAAGTAGTCTGAGATTTAGGACCCATATTTCGCTTCTTAAAATTTCCATATGATTGCCCAGCTGAAACTTGGGAACGAGGATTCATATTTCTTGACTTTCCGGTTTGCTGTGAGGGTGCATTACTCATTGGTCTTTTCTTCCAATTTCGTGTTTCAGATTCTACCTTTTCTTTTCCTTCAGTAATTCTTCAGCCTTGCAAGCTCGATCGACAAGTACCACCATTTCTTTTAGTTCAAGGATCCCAACAAATACCTTAATGTCTTCGTTAAGCCCGTCTTCAAATCGTCGGCACATCTTGGCTTCTGTAGGAACATATTCCCTGGAACACTTACTCAATCGTATAAATTCTCTTTCATATTCTGAGACTGTCATATTACCTTGCTTCAGCTCAAGAAACTCTTTACATTTCTGATCAATAAATCTTTCACTAATATATTTCTTCCGAAACTCTTCTTGAAAGAATTCCCAGGTTACCCTCTCTTTCGGTACTACCGAAATCAAAGTCTTCCACCAATTATAGGCTGAATCTCTCAACAAAGAGGTAGCACATTTCAAACATTCTTCAGGTGTACAAGATAATTCATCAAATACCCGGATAGAATTTTCAAGCCAGAACCCTGCTTTCTCTGCATCATCATCTATATTTGCTCTAAATTCTTCAGCCCCTTGTTTACGAATTCTGTCAACGGGGGTTCTGTGAAATTTTATCATATCCACTCCTTGAGGCACCGGAGGCATAGGTTGAGGACTTGGGGGAGGTGGGGGAGGTCGTACATTTGGGTTCGTACGAACGAACTCAGTGTACCATGCACTCATCATTTGGAGAAAGGCTTCCCGATCACTTTCTCCTCCTCCCTGACCAACAGTAGGGAGTGGGTTTTCAGTCGGCGCTGCCCTTTCAGCCGGAGCTGGTGCATTACTCTCTACTTCATCTGCCACAGCTGGATCGGGATCCATTTACTATATAAAAATCATTTAAAAAGGTCAGAGTCGTCACACTATCACAATTCATACATATGACATGTATAGAAAAATTCGTACATATAACACGTAGTCCGAGAACTGACTAAACCTGCTCTGATACCACCAAATGTAACGCCCCCACGCCCGAGACCATCGCCGGAGTCGAGTATGAGGTGTTACTAAGCTTAATTTAACATATTTAGAACATTGGATTATTTATTTCTACATTCACAGCTTTTAAGATACTTGCATCATAGTCACAAGAAAAATCATATCTCGAGCTACGAAACTCGAAATCAAGATCCGTAAATTTTTCCTGAATCTAGACTCATATAACTATCTACTAAGTTTTTTCTAGAATTTTTGGTTGGTCCAATTAGTACAGTTTATTAGTTAAAGTTACCCCTATTTCAGGACTTGACTGGTCTGACCTCTGTTTACTACGAACCACATTTCTCTCTGTAAAAAATTCATATGACTATGAGGTGTATTTCTCCTGAAACTAGACTCAATAAGGATTTGGAGAATAAAAATACACCACCTAATTATATCTTTAAAATTTATGGTGAATTTCTCAAGTTGGAACAGGGGATTCAGAAACTGCTATGACTCTATTTCACTAAAATTCATATATCTTCTAACATATAATTCCTTTACTTGTTTCATTTGTTTCATGTGAAACTAGACATAATAATATTCAATTTGATATGTAGCCCATCACCAAATTCAATTTATATGATTTTTAGTAAATTTTCAAACTCGTGTCAGTGTTGCTGCAGTATCCTGTTTATGGCAAATTTCATCCCTTTTATGAGTTTTTATGCACTGAGTATCTTATTAATTTTCCTTACATCAAACATAATCTAAACTAACCATTTTCATAATTTATCATTATCAAGCATTTCTTCAACCATTCCATCACCATACCATAAGATCATTTACACAAAAAGGTATATTGCTATACATGCCAGACTTAAATTTACAAGCCATTACCAAAAGTCTTCCGGATAGTGTGACTGAGCCTTCGACCTATCCCGACTCCTGAGCTGGCTTGTCCAAAACTACAATGAGTAAGAAGGAGGGAGTAAGCATAAATGCTTAGTAAGTTCACAGGCAAATAGCAAGTAACATAACCATATAAGCAAACATAAAACATCATTTGCACAATCATCACCAAGACATTCATATCACATTTTCATTTATCATCTTACCATATTGTTGTTATATCGATTTTTCAACCTGAGGGTTAAGTACATACTTGTTCAAAGTATCCATTTCACAACACTTACCAATACGTCCCTTTCATCTTGAGTATTCCTCCATTTCAGTAGAACTTTACCCGTTGAACACATCGGAATATAATTCGGATACATGGAAAGTTTGCACATAAGTGCCACATATGTAGCCAAGCTACCATGTAACCCGCCCATAAGTGAACTCGGACTCAACTCAACGAGCTCGGGCGTTCGCATCCATAAGTGAACTCGGACTCAACTCAACGAGCTTGGATGCCTAGTTACATCTCTCGAACTCGGACTCAACTCAACGAGTTCGGACATTGGCATCCATAGGTGAACTCGGACTCAACTCAACGAGTTCAGATGCTCAACCATCCTAGTGACATGTCACTTGTATCCTAATCTATTCCTAAGGTTCAAACGGGCTTTTTCCCTTGATCTCATATTTTTCGTCTTCCATGGAATATCGGAACCGATACTCGGTAGCAATTCATATTTATCAAGTAGTAAACATAATTTGCATATTACTCAACATTAACCACAAAGCATAATATTTCACGATTAAAAATCAGCATATCATATAATTAACATTAATAACTTAAAAATAACATTTATGCTACATTATTTACACATGAACTTACCTTGGTACCAAAATACAAAGATTTTGCAATTTAGTCCACAATCTTTTCTTTTCCTCGATTGAGGTTGATTCCACGTCTTTCTTGATCTAAAATAACACATTTAGCTTATTTAATACTCACATTATCAAATTAATCCTTAACTCAAGTTTTGGAAAAATTACAATTTTACCCCTAAACTTTTGCATATTTACATTTTTGCCCCTAGGCTCGGGATTAAATTTTATTCATTATTCCTATGTTTTACAACATTCTGATCACTTTTCTCTTCTATGGAAACATCAAATTCTCACTCTAACATGTACTTGTGACTATTAGGTATTTTTACCGATTAAGCCCTTTTTCTCGTTTTTGCTTAAAATCGAGTAGTACAAGTTGTCTAACATAATTTAAAACTTCATATTCCATCATAAAACATGAAAATACACAAATTTCACCTATGGGTATTTTTCCAAATATAAACCCTAGGTTAAATTATTGCTAACATAAGCTTTATCGAGTTACTAGGATCTCAATAACGTAAAAATCATTAAAAACGGGGCTTAGAATCACTTACTATGGAGCTTGGAAGCTTGAAACAAACCCTAGCTATGGAGAACCCTTGAAATTTCGGCCTAATGAAGAAGATGGACAAAAATTGGCTTTTAATTTTGTTTTTAATTCATTTTAATAACTAAATGACCAAAATACCCTTACTACTAAACTTTCCAAAAATTCCTTCCATGTCCTAAATTTGTCCATGAACTTAAAATTGGTCAAATTTCTATTTAAGACCTCCTCATTAATATTCCAAAACAATTTCATACTAAAAATTTCTAGAATGCAAATTTTGCAACTTATTCGATTTAGTCCCTACTTTCAATTTAAGCACTTTAGGCATAGAATTTCATCACGAAATTTTCACACAATCATGCAATCATATCATATTCATAAAAATAATTATAAAATAATTATTTCTATCTCGGATTTGTGGTTAGAAAACCACTATTCTGATTAAGCCCTAATTCAGGATATTACAATTCTGAGCAATTATCTCAAGAATTCCAACAGCATCATTATAAGTACAATCCAACAAATTACCATTGGCTGATGTGTCGACAAGATTCCTCGTGTGTGAATTCAGCCTATTATAGAAAAATTCAATTTGTGTTTCCTGTCAAATGTCATACATGGGGCGACATTGAAGCACAGATTTATAATGTTCCAATGTAGTGTGAAGATTCTCACCATCCAGTTGATGATAAGCTGTAATATCATTTCGGAGACGAGCATTCATTGTTAGCGAGTTAAAGCACAAAACAAACTGTGTTGCTAGTGCATTCCAAGAAGTAATTGATTTGGTTGGTATCCTAAGGAACCAAGTACAAGCTCTTCCCTACAAGGAATTAGGAAATAATTGCATCTTCAAAGCGTCATCAGGAATGCCATGTTGACTAAAGGAAACACAAATTAATAAAAATGATTTAAGGCCTTGTTGATTAAAGGAAACACAAATTAATAAAAATGATTTAAGATGTTCTTGTGCAACTTCATGTGGCAGTCCAGCAAATTGCCCATTAGAATTCAACATTTGAAACATTACTGG
The DNA here is from genome assembly GCF_007990345.1 of Gossypium hirsutum. Classification (NCBI taxonomy): domain Eukaryota; kingdom Viridiplantae; phylum Streptophyta; class Magnoliopsida; order Malvales; family Malvaceae; genus Gossypium; species Gossypium hirsutum. Next base: position 80,308,175 of record NC_053431.1, on the reverse strand, counting down.
CTTGAGTTCAAAATTCCCAACTTGGATTGCTGGCCTAACAACTCCTTGTTGTAAGTCATCCATGATAGGTACTACAAAGTCTCGTATAGTCCTGTTTTGTATTTGAGTGTCTTGCAGCAACGGTGGGTCATTAGCATTTTGGTGCTACATCCAGGGTATGGCTTCTTGGTAAAGCCATATTTTTTTGTTCTTGAAGTCACCTCCGAGCAATTCTTTCAATTTCTAGATCAAAATTGGCAATAAAGTCTGAATTGCTTCGAGTCATCAAACACCTAAAATAAAATGTGAAAATAACGACAAAAAGAAAACAAGTTAGTGATAATTAAATATTATAAAATAAAAAAACAAAGTGCAAAAACAAAAATAAATATCAAACAAACTCCTTCCCCAGAAACAATACTAAAACTTGATCAACTGTTTAATATCATAGCAATAAAGTACAAGCGTACACTACCGATGCAAGTATAATAGACAGATATGAGTCTGTTGGATATTAATCCCACGAGGATGGTTGTCTTTTCTCTATCAATGTTAGTGAATAAATAGATAAAAACAAGATAAATTTTGAGAGTAGCCGTCAAAGCAATAACTTGAAAACAATAAGATAAAATATGATAATGATAAACTGGGATCCCCAACGTGAATATTCAACAGAATACTAAGTGCTCACAAGGTATAAAAGGATAGGTGATTGTCAATGCATTAAATTGCAATGAATATCATACCAAGCTTAACTTCTATATTTAATCTAAGACTTAAACATGCACATTAACCACACCTTTTGATGATGGTAATGGAACACTATTAAGAACAAGTGGATGAAATTCCTCTAATCCTCAAGCAACTTCTATTGCCATGCTTGTTAGCTTAAATTGTCGCTGCACTTTCCAGTGTTAGTGACTGCAATAACACTTCCATGCTAAAAACATTCAAACCCAAAATTAAATAATAGAAGCAACATTGAATAAAATAACATTTAACCCAGAAATCATGTGTACTTTCATACAAACATGAAATAGAAAGTAATCACCATCATATAGAAAAGAAATATAAAAGAAACAAGTGGAGAATATTATTCCTAGAAATTCTCGACTTGAATCTCTCCATTCCCTCTTGTGTCGCACTCAGGGCTCCTCGTTAGGACTTGATCTGCATCCCTTTCATGTCAGTTCACCTGTAGGAGACTTAAGCCACCATAGCTGAAAAGCTTCAAAAGATAGGTTGAAGAAGATAATAACCCTCAAAAAGCCTCCCTTTTTTTTTCCTTTCACGTGAATATTTATAATCTTCCAAATAGCACATGTGTCCTTTCATCAGAATCATGCTACCTCTATACATACAATTTGGTTTTACGAGACTAGACAACTCATACATTTTTGTTTCTAGGCACAATTTGGAAAAACTCATGCAACGACATCGATACCAAAGCATGACAATATTAAGGATAAATACGCTAAGATCCACTGAGCCATAAAACGCAATTTACTAAACTAAAAATGCTAAAATATGTGCTAAAGATAACTAAATGGGGACAAATTAACCAATAAGTAGGGAGAAAATATATGTTCTTTCTAGTACTATCAGTCCACATGGGTAATTTGTGCATGACCATCTTTAATTTATTTAAATCATGTCTCCAATGGAACTCCTACATAGTGAAAAATAAATACATTAATAAATTAACATGAATTAATACAAAATATGCATGAAAATCATGTAATTATGCATAATTTCAGATGCTTTCCAAATTCATGTCTAAAATTACTAATTAAGTAAAATTCACTTATTTCAATAATAATTACTTGAGATAAACATAAAAATTAAGTAAAAAGATGGTAAAAACATATACAGAAACCCTATATAATTTTGAGTTTACACACCCTAAACTTAAACCATTTCTTGTCTCGAGTAATGTTCAGCACAACACAATTTTTACTAAGGTAATTTTTCCAAAATGATAAAGTAGCGTCAATCATTGCACATAATCATGCTTCAATAAAAATCATGCTAAGAAATATTATTTATTCATAAGTAGCTCGAATACAGATATTATTTCCAAACTTTATACTAAGTACATCATAATGTCAACATGAATCATAGTTTGCATGCATTTTCGAAGTCATACATAACATTCACCAATCAATATGTTTCCCTTATCAACTAAACATAACAATCCCAAGGTTTAATTAGTGTCTTCATATGGTGAACCCAGTAATTCCTTTCCACTAATGTAGTCGGTATAATGTCTAACGAATAGGTCTTTTATTAGGTTGTAATAGGGCTAAGCTAATGGTAGGGATAAAGAGAAGTGATTTTTATGTTCAAAACATCTTAACCCTAACTTTTTCTTAGATCCTTTGGCACCAGAACTATCATACAAATGGGTCTTCGGAATACCCCCAAACTTATTTCGAACTTATGCTACATTTTTCACAAACTTTGAGCAAACTCTGCTTTTTATTTTTGAGACTTTGAGCACTCTTTTATTTTCTCTTATTTTTCTGCATTTGAGAAAACTTTTCTTTGCTTCTTTATTTAGTTTTTTCTCTCTTTCTTTTAACATGTGAAGGGCATGTATTCTCCCCATAATTTTCTTCAAAATTTGATCACCAAGACAAATTTTGGTTAAGATAGGTGCAAAAGAATACGATAAAAAAAAGATGTTAATGTGGATTATAATGTAGATAATTTGCAATAAGTAAGCCATTAAGCTCAAAATTAAGTTCCAAGGGTTAAATTTCATAAAATCGGCTTGAAATGGTCAAACGATCCAAAGAAAGTGTGCCTATATCATATTAGAGTCTTAATTCGAAACAGTGGTTTTAGGGCCACAAATCTAAGGTTGAAATAATTATTTTATTATTATTTTAATGTCTACAGCATGATAGTATGATTTTGTAACAATTTTGTTAAAAAATTTTATCATTTGCTTTCTTAATTTGATAAAAATGACTAAATCGTGTAAAGTGTAAAACTTGAGTTCTAATAGCTAAAGGTGTCTAATAGCTATGGAATCTTAAGATGGAGGTCCTTACGTGGTAAATAGCCCATTAATATGTTAGTGGATGATAATGGCTTGGTAATTTTGAAATTTCTGATAATTTTTAAGGGTAATTTTGGTAATTAGTAATTAAAGTTAAATTAAATAAAACAAATGAAAATTTTCATTCATTCATCTTCTCCAAACTGAAATTAGGGCATAAGGAAGCCATAACTCAGGCTTTAATATTCGGCCATATCGCTCATTGTGCATATCAAGAAAAGCCTCGTTTGGATCAAGATCAGGGGAAAAATAAATGTTTTGGACTAGTCGATCCTATTACCTCGTTTCTGTGGCGGAGGTAAGTTCGCATGTTAATAAAAATTAATATAATTATGTTTTAAATGCATTATAATCTCATTAATTGTGTTTACGACTTTACGAAAATGTTTGATGAAGATTCGACAATGTTTGACTCCCGGTTGAACCTTAGGAATGGATAGGATACAAATGACATGCCATTAGGGGTTATTGTGTTTTGGGTGGTGGTCCGTATGTTCTACTGGTGGCTGAGATATTCGGCATGTGTTGCGGATCCTCGTCAACTTGTGTGAGTAGCACCATGTAGTTACGTCTTGACCGTCAACTTGTGTAAGCATACCCGTTGATAGCTCGAAAGTGAGCATTATATGAGATATGAGATTGAGATGGCTTCGGCATGGTATTGGCACTTAGGGTACAAGATTCTCGAGTACCAGATATTATTCCCAATGGTTCAATAGGTGTATTGAAGATATGAAAGGGTAAGAGATTGATACGTATCAGTGCAGATATGTACATAAACCGTATAAGCATTAAATCTATAAAGTTTGAGAGTTACATGATCTAGTATGTGAATGAACATTTATTCACCTTATGATTAAGTTAAATTGTAGTGTTTTATGATAGATAACTTAATTTGTGAATGAATGGTAAGTTATATTTATTAACCGTACGAGCTTACTAAGCTTTATAGCTTACTCTGTTTACTTTTCCATGTTTATAGTGATTTTGAAACTTGCTCGGATTGATAGTTGTTCGAGATCTCATCACAATATCCAGCTGTCATTTTGGTACTTTCGAACTTGTGTATTTTGGTAATATGGCATGTATAGGTGTTGTGGTTAATATGGTCTATATGTTGGCAATAGATTTAGCCAATTGATTTGGCTTGTAAATAATAAATGTTTGGTTATGTGTATAGCCATGTGATTTGATTTATTTTGGTATATTTGGTTATGTATATATATGTGCAAATGGCCTTTTGATATGTTGTGCTTAATTACTATGTGAATGCTTGTTGTGAATTGGTATGTTGAGTACCAAATGGTTGAATTTGAGATATGGTATGCATGTGGATTTAGGCAAAATAGTGCATAGTTGAAAGTAACCATTTAGGTAATTTTTAGATGTGAATTTGGTATGTTTTGAAGTGGCAAAACATGATGTTATCAGTACTATGGTAGTTGGTATTGAAGTAGCATGATTTAGGCTTAATTGGGATTGGTTTGAATGCCATTTGATGATATGCTCTTATGTTATTTGTCATGTTTAGGTGAATGTAAGTTTGGGTGAGAAAGATGGCTTAGATAATAGCCTATTTTTGTCCATACGAGCAGAGACACTGGCGAGTGTCTCAGCCGTGTGTTACACACAGTCAAGTGACATAGTCATGTGTCCCCTAATGTTTATTTAGAAACCAAGTCAGTATCTTTACACGGCCCAGCACACGGGCGTGTGACTTGGCCGTGTGGCATAAGTCAGTATACCCTATAGTTTTGGCACGGCATAGCACATGGCTTGGCACACGAACGTGTGAAGCCACTTCACGGGCTAGTCACATGGGCGTGTGGTTGGCCATGTGACCCAAGTCAGAGAGTTACATGGGGTAGGACACGGGCTGGGACACGACCATGTGATCCTGTTTCGAATGTCCACATGGCCTATGACACTGGTGTGTCTTTGACCGTGTGAGACACACGGACGAGCCACAAGGGCATGTGTCCCCTGTATTTTGAAAAATTTTCTATGTTTTTCCAAAAATTTCCTGAGTTATCTGTTTAGTCCCAAACCACTTTTAATGCTTGTTTTTGGCCTTGAGGGCTCGTGTTAGGGACTATATGATTTTATTTGTGTGGTTTTTAATTAATATTAAAATTGTAATTTGAATTGTACGATTGTTTATCAGATTAGTCCAGTAATGCTTCTTATCCCTATTTCGGTGATGGATGCGGGTTAGGGGTGTTACATTTGTGGCATAATTTTTTAGAAGTTGAATTATGTTTATTGATGGAAATGTGATCAAATAAATGCATGTTTGGGTAAGTTTGAATGTTTTCATTTAAGCTGCCTTGATTGGAATTTTGGTTTATTGATTTGGGAGCATTGAATTTGTCATTATATGTATGTTTTAGTAAGGTTTTGATGCTTTGATATTGTGCACTGAAGGTCTTTAAGTGGATGCATGATTTGGTGTTGGAAATGGCTTGATTTTGGGCAAATTCATGTCCTCATAGCCTAGGACACGGCCATGTGACTCAGCCGTATGTGACACATTGCCTGGTGACACAGCCGTGTGTCCCCTATAGGTTTATTACGTGCAAGTTAGGCAGTTACCCAGCCTAACACATGGCCTAGCACATGGGTGTGTGGGGCTATTTCAAGTGTTACATAGCCTGACACAAGGCTGTGTGACACAATTGTGTGACCCTACTCAGAGAGTTACACGAGTAAGGACATGGGCTGGGACACGGGCTTGGACACGTCTGTGTGTCCCTAATTCAATTGTTACACGGCATGTAAGGCACACGGCCGTGTGACCCTTGCAATCACTCTTTACTAACCTTTTCTTGAAGATTCCAAATGTTTCAAATTTAGTCCCGAATTGTTTATACTATTTTTTTAGGGCCTTAAGGGCTCAATTTAGGGATGATATGTATGTAAATGATTGATTTATGTTATGTATATATTAATATATGAAATGTATGTTTTAATGTATTGTTTGTACGGTAATGCTTCGTACCCTATTTTGGCGATGAATACGAGTTAGGGGTGTTACATTTAGTGGTATCAGAGCTACGATTTAGTCGGTTCTCAGACTGAATGTAGCATGTATGAGTTTAGAAATACATGGCATTATATAACCTGCGATAGTGTGATAACTCTTGACTCACATTGAACTACGTTTGTAACATCCCAAATTAGGGCCTAGTCAGAATAGTGGTTTTGGAACCACAAATCTGACATTAAAATAATTATTTTATGATTATTTTGAGGTCTAGGATATGATAATAAGTATGTGTTTAAGTTTCATGAAGAAATTTTATGTGTAAGGTGTCCAATTGGAAATTACGGACCAATTTGAATAAATAGCAAAACTTGGGTTCTAGAAGCAATTTGTATGAAATTGCTTTAGAATATTAATTAGAGGTCCCTAAAGAGTAATTTACCCAATTTCTAAGTTTTTGGACAAAAATGGGCATGCATGGAAAATTATGAAGGTTTAGTAAGAAAGGGCATTTTGGTCATTTGGTTAATTAAAGAATAAAAAGGGAAAAATAAGCCAAAATCATGTCATTCATCTTCTCCATGCTACCAAAATTTGCATGCTCTCCATAGCTACGGCTTTCAACATTTCAAGCTCAATAGTAAGTGCTCCCTAGCCCCGTTTTAATACTCTTTGTATTTTTGAGATCCTCGTAACATGCTATTTCTATTTCTACCCGTATCTCATGCTATGGTTCATGTTTAGAAAATTATCCATGCATGATATGTTTGTGTTTTGATGATTTATGAAGGAATATGAGAGTTTAAAGGATAGTAAACAACTTTTACTAAGTAGTTTTTCATGGAAATGGCTTAAAGGACTAAATTCTAAAAGTTGTGAAAGTGGGTAGAAAAGTATGGAATGATGGAAAAATATGGGATGCTATAAGTGTTAATAACATTTGGCTAGGCTTGGGTAGCCAAGGAATTACATGCATTTCATTATACAAGACTTAGGACTAAATTGTAAATATTGTGAAAGGTTAGGGCAAAATGGTCATTTTTCCTGAGGGTGAGTTTTAGGCCTAAAATGAATAATGTGATGTATTAATAGTTTAATTTTATTGATATAGACCCCGAGGAACTAATTCTGGAGGTCGAGTATGGAAAACAAAAGGTTTCGGAATAACCGAGACATGAATCCGAAACGACTACCAGGTAAGTTTGTATAACCCGAAGTAAACTCTTAATATACTTATAATGCATGTTCTTAAATGTATGAAAATTTAGATATTCATTGCATGATAATCCATGAAATGTGCTAGTGTAAATGAAAAGATGATAAATGTCCCCGGTGAAATAAAAAGGGAAATCCGATGGATAAATTATGGCTTACATAACATGAGATCCTGCATGTGTTGCAGAAAAGGATTTAGCACGGATGGATAATCCGATTGAAGATTGAATTTTCGCCTGGACTTGCAATTCAGATCCGAGCTTATGAGAGCAATTGTCGTTAAAAGGGATTTAGCTTGGACTAGTAATCCCTACATTGCTCTATGAGTTATTACTACGGGGGATTTAGCCTGGATTGGTAATCCCACCGTAAGATGTAAGGTTCGCGGGAGTGCATACTTGAGATGATCACTTGTATGACTTGACGGTAATTGGGCTATCCATCGAGATTTCCAAGAAATTCAACGAGATTAACATGAGAAAATGAGATGGAAATATTGAATTGATGAGCTCATCTAAGACTAATGATATGATGCATTGTTAGGAGACTAACTTGATGATTGAGTGCATGTGATAGGGAAACTATTTCATGCTTGTTGGAATCATTGCCTAATCTGGTTGTATGTTAATTAACTGGTAAGTTTACTTTCAAGTTATCCGGGCTTACTAAACATATAAATGCTTACCCCCTTCTCTTTTCCCTATCTTATAGAGCTTATGAACCCATGAAGATTGGGAAACGGTTGGAGAATCAACACACTATCGACTTGTTCCACTTTGGTATATAGATACTTTTATTATGTTTAATGGCATGTATAGGGTTTTTGGTTATTATTTTATATGTTTCATTTGGCTGGCTTTAATGGTATACTTATTCTTTTGTATATGGCCATGAGCTATTGCTCATATTCATGTAGGTTGTAAACCTACTAATGATGCGTGTTTATGTTTAAATGTTTTGTGAGATATGATAATAAGGTTTATCATGGATGGATGCATGAAATGGGACCTAATAACTTGAGAGTGGATATAGCACATAATGGTATATGGTTATAATATGGCCTAAGTGTAAAGTATACAATGTGCTATGTTAATTCCTAAAACGAAATGGATAATTTAGCATGTACTAAACCGATGAGATGAGGTTAACACGAAATGAGTTGTACCAAGGTTGTTTAAGAGTATAATTAGGGCATGTTAAATACATTGAAGTCTATATGTGACAGCCTTAAAGTGATCCTAGTCGAAAAGTGGTTTCGGGACCGCTAAACCGAGTCACCAAATTATTTGAATATGATATTTATTGTCTAAAATATGTGAATATGAAGGTGTGAAAGTTTTAAGCTTCGATTTAGTAAATTGCATGTGAATTTAGTCAATAGGACTTATGTGTGACACTTTTGAAATGTGGTAGGTCAAAACATAAGGATATATTAGTGCATGTAATCAAAGGGGTGGACTTGCATGTCAATTTCCCCCATTTAATTACTAGTGGCCGGCCATGACAAAGGGTGATGGGCAAAACATGTCATAAAACATGTTGTGCTAATGGTTTATGTTAGAAATGATAAAATAATAATGGTTAGTAGGATGATGAAAGAAAAAAAAAGAGATCATCATCCATGTTTCTTCTTAGCCGATTCTAAAGAAAAAAAAAAGAGAGAACAAGAGCATTCGGTGATGAAAACAAGTTGTGTTCTTTGGTTATTCTTAGCCGAATTGAAAGGAGGAAGAAAGGAGTGAAGCAATCGGTCATCTTAGGTCCATATTAAGGTAAGGAAGTTGATACTAGTTCTTGAAATCCTAGTTGATATTGAGTGAGATATCAAGTTATTATTGGTAACCCATGTTGAAATTGTGATTTTGGAATAAGTAAGGTTTTCGGCTATGGAGATTAATAAGGGTGATGGTTGTGTTTCATGCTAAATCTAGATGAACAATGGTAGTTGCTTACATCTTGATATTTATGAGTTCCTTTCTTGGTTCTAACTTAGGTCCATAAGTATGATTTATGTTTGTTATGTTACTCATGGTTAAAATGATTCGGCTATGGTTCATGTAAAAATAAAATATACATGATTTGGTATTAAATGATATTAGGTTATATTCGAACATAGAAAGAGTTTAGTTTGGTATGCTTATTACATGGTAGGTAAGATTTGTGTTTTGGATATATGTTTATATTTGGTTAATGATTTGTTCTTGTGAAGTATAAATTTGTAACATGAATTGAGTTGGAAGTTATTATAATGTACTTGTGTATTCGGGTATATGATGAAAATATATGAGGTGGTTATAATCAACTTTGTGATTCGGCTCTTGCACATATATATATTTGCACATGATGTATTGGTATGACATATATATTATCTCAAGGTATATATTACTATATGATGGTGTTTCAGTAATGGAGTAAACGATGGATGCGTATTGAGTTATAATATATAATGCATTAGTTAGTAAAATGTATGCCATTTATATGTGGTATTAAGTATATAATTGGCCTCAACATAGACTTGCATATTCGGCCACATGAGATATTGGTGTTGCATGTATTCGGTTAGGGGCAAGCATATTGATGCTTTTATCTTGACTTAGATAATCGGCTCAAGGAGAATTTGTTAAGTGCTTAGTTAATTGATATTAGGTCAATGATGTGTGTATTCGGTCATAAAAGTGCACATGAGGAAATGTTAGATTAATTGTATTAAATTGCTCAATGTGATTAAAAATGCGTATGACCATTTTGTATTTGAGCTAAAGGTGGCCATATGACCTATCAAACTCCTTGTCATATTCGGCCATAAGCTAGCATAATGAGACTTTAATAAGTTAAATTTGTTTGAATTAGCTCAAGAGCCTAGAGGACCACAGTTGGATAAGGGAAGGGAAAAAGTGATCGAATAGCCACCGAAATCGTTCGACCACATCCGAGGTAAGTTTTAAGTGATTAAATGTTGAGTAAATTCAATCATAATAGGACATAATGAGTTGATTTAATAAGATATGATGTGGCCATGATATGTCTTAAACTCAAATGGTAAGTTCATAAGTGTTTGGACTTGGAAATTTAAGAGCAAATTGTAATAATTTGCTTTGGACAGCAGCAGTAACGTGATTTTAGAAAATCACTATAAATTGTTGGTGTGGAATTATAAGCTGAATAAAATATGTAATCAAAGCTTAGTTAGTCTAGTTTCTTATAAAGGAGACCGTGTAAGCAAAGAAATTTCCTATAAAGAGATATTTAAAGTTATGTGGGACAGTGTCAGAATGACTCCGAAATCCCCTATTCTGTTTTTAGAAAATCATTATAATTTGTACAAAAATGGTTATAAGATAAAATTTATATGCTTAGACTCCTTAATGAGTCTAGTTTCAAATTAAATCAAATAGAACACATTTTGAATTCTGTACAATGAAAAATTTGATTTGTAGTGAAGAGTGGTCAGATTAGTCAAACAGTGAAACAGGGGAAACTTTAAGAAAAATCTGGTATTGATTGGCCAAACCTAAAAATTTTGGAAATTTTACGGATGGAAGATATACGAGTCTATATTCAGGGAAAATTAATGGCAAGTGATTTGGAGTTTTGTAGCTCCAGTTATAACTAATTTAGTAACTATTGCTCAGGAAAACAGCTCGTAGTGGATATGTGATTTTGTTGTAAACATGGATAAAACTTGTTTTAGTTGCTCATAAGCTATTGATTAAACCCATACGTGAATTCTAAATCGTGATATTGTAAAACGATATATGAGTGTTAGATGGATCTTTGATATTAAAATTTGTGAAATTGTAAGTTTATGAGTATTCGAATATGAAATGATAGTATGGCGTGAAATTGAATTATTCATTGGAAAATGATTGATGTAGATTCGGCCAAGACAAAGTGTATACATGGTAGTATATATGGTATGTGAAGTATATTTGGATAATTGTGATGTGGATGCATGAAAATTTATATTTTGATTTAGGATTTTATGTGATGAATGTGAATGTGCATATATGAGATAAGGCCGAATGGCCAATGTGATGAATGTGAGCATGCATATGTGTGATAAGGCCGAATGGCCAATGTGGTGAATATGAACATGCATATATGTGGTAAAGCCGAATGGCTAATGTGAAATATGTATGAGAAATGTATATGTGGTAAAGCCGAATGGATAATGTGAAATATGTATGAGATATGCATATGTGGTAAAGCTGAATGGTCAATGTGAAATATATATATAAGATATGTATATGTGGTAAAGCCGAATGGCTAGTGTGAAATATGTAGGCGATGTGCGTATATTGTGGCCGAACGACCAATGTGAAAGGTGTGTATTATTAGATATTTGATGAGGCAAATGAATTACAAATATGACAGTCGATGTGAATGTTGTAACATGTGATTAAATGTACATGAAACTTGGAAATATATTTTGGGTAAGACCCGATGACTATGTGTGGAGATTATGTCCGGGTAAGACCCGATGACTACGTGTGGAGATTTTGTCCGGGTAAGACCCGATAACTTCGTGTGGAGATTTCGTCTGAGCTAAAGGTCTCGCCGATAATCCGAGTAGAGGTTAAAGCTATAAGACTTCGTAATAAGAATTGCTTATAAATATATTCAATGCGAAAGGTTAAACAGGAATGTACTCCAAGTTTATATGTGAGCTTGATTTGAACTAAATCATAAGGTAGTTATGTGATGCATACGAGAGCAATCTATGAGACTATTCCTATGATTATGTGACATCGGATCAGTGTGAGAGGTTATGTGAAATCATACAATATATTTATGTCACATGAGCTCACTTTTATGTGAAGGTTTAACTGCCTATTGTATATGATGAGTTGTGCATATTCGGTAAAGGGATGGCATGCCCGAAGGAAGAGTGAAATAAAATATACGAACAACTATGTTATAATTTGATTGTTATCTGTTGACACTGCTTAAAACTTACTAAGCATTATAATGCTTACCCCGTTTACTCTGTTTCCTCTGTTTTATAGATCTCATTGCAAAGCTACAGGCTCGGGGATCGTCAGCAACTAGTCACACTATCACTATCCACCGCTTGTTGCTATTATGTTTAGAATTATTTTATGGCATTTATAGAATAGACTAGTGGCGGAAGAATATTTTTGGTTAATGTATATAAGCCATGCGAAAATGGCATCTTTTGAATGTTTACTTAGTGAAGTTTAAATTTTACCTCTGGTTGTGCTTAGTACTTATTTAAATGAACGATCTGTATTTCAAGAAAAAATTCAAAATTTTACTGTTCTGACATGAGTTACAAGTCCGGTAATGCCCCTTACCTATTCTGGCGACGGTTACGGGATAGGGGTGTTACACTATAGGTGTGTATGGCTATTAGAGGGTGACCAAAAGCTGGGAAAATAGCCCTAAAAAGGTCCACATGGATAGATTCACAAGCATGTGTCTAGGCCAAGTGTGGCACACAGTCAGCTCCATCAGCGTCTTGCCTAGCTATATGTCCCCTTCACCTAAAATTTTAGGTTAGTTTGCATGGTAGTAAACACATGGGCAGAGACATGGCCGTGTGTCTCAACCGTGTGGAGGACACAGCCTAGCATATAGGCGTTTGCCTTGGCCGTGTGCCTTAAAATGAATGATGATGTCATAAATAGAATGTCTGAGTTTTTGGACACAGGCGATGACACAGACGTGTCTAGGCCGTGTGAGGGACACGGGCCAAGGACACGAGCATGTGCTTGGCCGTCTGAAAACCCGTATAGATTCAAAATCGAAAATAAATCCAATAATTCAACACAGGTGAGGGGCACGGGCGTGTCCCCGAGCACACGGGCTTGTGCCTTGCCTTCACACGGGTGTGCGAGGCATAACCTTAAGAATTTTATTAGAATTTTCTATAGTCCCCGGTTTAGTCCCGGACTGCTAAAAGTCCATAATATGGACCATATGATATTGTTTAATTGGATTTAATTTGGAAACAAAATTTTATAACTCGTTTTTCCAGAATGATCTTGTTTGTGAGCGGTAACGCCTCGTACTCAGTCTCGGGTACAGGTAAGGGTGTTACAATGTTTTTATATAGATAAGATGTAATCAAACCTAGATGATTCCGATGAAGTAGAAAGTAATGCGCAAGCCTCCATTCACGGGGTAGCATCTAGCGGTAGTAGGCCCGTATCTAAGGCAAGGGAGGAGAGACTAAGGAAGCCTTCTTCTAGATGATGTCTAAATGGTTTTTCGAGTTCATACGAATAAACCCAATGGCTTAATGACCTCCACCCCCACCTGTACCCAATTGGTCCTCGTAGTTCCTCAAGGTTTGGAAGCAGTGCGAGTAAGCAAGCCTCCAACGATAAAATTTGTAAGTATGGGGTTGAAGAGTTCTGAGGTACAGTCGAAGATGATCCTGAAATAGCTAAATTCTGGTTAGAAAACACCATTGGGGTTTTTGATGAATTTTCGTTTACACAAAAGGAATGCTTGAAATGTGTTGTTTCATTGTTGAAAGAATAGACTTATCAATAGTGGAACACTTTGGTTGTGGTAGTATCAAGAGATCAAGTTAACTGGGAATTCTTTTAGACAAAATTCAGAAAGAAGTATGCATGTAAGATATTCTTAGATAAGAAACGAAAAGAGTTTCTTGAACTAAAACAAGGTCGTATGTTAGTATTTGAATATAATGGAGAATTTGTTCGATTTAGTAAGTATGCCTGGGAATGTATTCTGTGACAGCCCAAAGTTGACCCTAGTCGGGAAGTGGTTTCGGGACCGCTAAACCGAGTCACCGAAATGTTTGAATGTGATACTTATTGTCTAGAATATGTAATTATGAATGTGTGAAAATTTCAAGCTTCAATTTGGTTGATTTCATGTGAATTTAGTCAATAGGACGTATGTGAGAAAATTCTAAAATGTGATAGGTCAATGTGTGAGGACCTATTAGTGCATGTGGACAAAGGGGGACTTGCATGTCAAATTCCCCCTACTAGTAGTGGCCGGCAATGACAAGCATGGTAGACCAAGTTTGATGGCCAAGACATGTCATAGACATGTTTTGTTGGTGCATCATGGGTGGAAAAAAATAAAATAATAGGCATGGAAATTAAATAATGAAAAGGAGTATGATGAATACACAAAAAAAATGTGTAGTTGATTCTTTTCCCCCCCCCATTGCCGTGAGCTAAAGAAAAGAGAGGAGAAGATCTTTGTTCATCCTTTTCTCACCTTCATTTAGCCTAAATTAGAAAGAAAAACAAAGAAAAAATTTTCTCATCCTTTGGTTCATCCTTGGCCAAAAATTTTAAGGAGGAAAGAAGAAGAAAGGTGAAGAGATTCGGCCATGCATGTAGCTAGGCTAAGGTATGTTTGATGATGTTCCATGAGATGCATGCATGTTTTAGTTGTTAGCTTGAGTTCTACCTAGCCCATGGTCTAAATCTTGCTATGTGATGGAAATGGCACTTGACCATGGATGCATCATTCTTGGTTGGTGTTTGATGTTGTAGTGATGAGGCATGAGGATGAGTTAAGATTCGGCCTAGGTGGAGGTTGTGTTAATGCCATTGCATGCAAAATATGAAGCTTGTTAATGATGCATGTGATGATGGCTTGATGATTCTTGAACCTCCTTTTTAGCATTTTTGTGTGAGCACATATGTGCATTGGTTGCTAAATGGAGAAGAATCGGCTAGCAAGATGTGTGCTAAGGCCGAATGTAACTTTGCATGTTAATGAGCAATGCATGTGTTAAATTGATGAAAAGGGGGAGGATGCTTTACTAGTGTGTATATGTGTGTATTAAGTGTTGAAATCGACCCCAAAAATAGACATGCATATTCGGCCAAGGGGAAAGAAATTAGCTAATATGTTGTGTTGATGCATGATTTTTGCATGTATGAGACTTTAATGTCTAATGTATAAATATGGGCTAAGTGCCTTGTGTTCATCTTTTTGATGCCTAAATGATGAAATCAATTTATTTGTTTAATTAAGCTCTAGAGCAAAGGGGAAATAAATCCGATAAAGGGAAGGAAAAAGTGGTCGAATAGTTAGCGGAATCGTTCGACAACACCCGAGGTAAGTTCTTGAGTAAGAGAGCTTAAATTACGATGTGATTAAATCATGCTCTATGTGTGGCTATTGAGCCGAATGTGCAAGGACGATATGTGCCTTGTGTTTGAGTTTCGCAAATGAAAATGAAATATGAATGTGCCATGAATTATTGTTAGATGTGCATGATTAATTGAATGCTGTCCGGGCTAAGTCCCGAAGGCTTTGTGCTAAGTGAATATATCCGGACTAAGATCCGAAGGCTTTTGTGCGAGATACAAATTCCGGGTTAAGCCCCGAAGGCCTTTGTGCGAGATACTAAATCCGGGTTAAGTCCCGAAGGCATTCGTGCGAGTTGTTAAATCCGGGTTATGTCCCGAAGGCATTGTGTGAGTTACTAAAACCGGGCTATGTCCGAAGGCATTTGAACGAGGAGCTATATCCAGTTAAATCCCGAAGGTACGTGATTTGGTAATGAATGAGCTTGCTGTAAAATTCCAGCGAATACTCAAAAAACATCCCAATATGGGGATATGTTACGTATGTGTTGAATTTAATCGAGCCCTTACAAATAAATGTTCGCTCAGTTGATAAACGAGCTACCGGCCTTCGGCTAAGTTAGTCTATTGTGTATGTACATAAGGGTTGTTAATGTTGTGAAGCAAGTTTGATATCGGTAAATTGCGTATTATGAAATATTCCGTTTAGCTAAATGTGTGTTATTCTTTGTTTATGCTGGAATTCCTTGCTCAAAACTTACTAAGCATAAATTGCTTACTCGTTACACTGCTCCTCTGTTTTATAGATTTTTGGTTCTCCAGCTATCGGACTCGGGATCTTGAAGTCGAAGTCGCCCACACTATCAAAGGCTCTTTTGGGTACTATTTTGGTTGAATTTTGATATGGCATGTATAGGACTACCCATTGTTGTTTTTCGAGTACTTTATGAAATGTATAAGTGTACAGCCATGCGAAAATGGCTTGTAGAAGTGGAGTATGGCATTAGACCATTCGTGTTTATGAATGTATAGATGGTTTCATGATGTAACTATAGTTGGAATGGAAGTGTTGAGCAAATGATCAGCCATTGGAATGGCTAAGTATGATCATATGTGGGCATATGTATGACAAGGCCCTAGTTGGTCCATGAAACCCCGAAAATAGGCAAGGTTTACTTTGAAAACAGAGGCTGACAGCAGCAGTGGTGTGGATTGGAAAAATCACAAGAATTCGTAGGAGTGGAATTAAATAGTGAATAAATTATGTAATCGAACCTTGATGAATCTACTTTCATATGAAAGTAACGAAACAATCATATGAACAGTACAGTAAGAGATATCCGGGTTCTTGTGGAACAGGGCCAGAACAGTTTCTGGATTCCCTGTTCCGACTTTGGAAATTCACTATAAATTGACCAGAGATAATTAGGGGTCATACCATATATGTATGGATTCCTCTCTGAGTCTAGTTTCCATAGAAACAAACGGCATCAGTATTGAAGCTCTGTGCCGAGAGATATCCAAGTCCTAATGGGAAAAGGTCAGTGTAGTCGACCCCTGTAACATGGGAGACTTTGACTAATAAACTGTACTAATTGGCCCGACCAAAAATTCTAGAAAAAAATACATAGGTGGGGACATGAGTCTAGCTTCAGGAAAAAATCACAAAACTGATTTTCAAGTTGTGAAACTTAAGATATGATTTTTGAAGCGTCTAGTACTCAGACTGGGTAGTGTCTGGAAAAATTTTTCAAAGTTTGTTAACATCTCGTGTCCGACTCCGGTGTCGGTCTCGGGTTCGGGGTGTTACATTAAATTGGTATCAGAGCTACGGTTTAGTCGATTCTAGGACTATCGTAATGTGTTGGGTCTAGCTATACATGCCATTTTATGTGATTACTTGATAGTGTGGTGATTTCTGACAATTGTAAATGTGTTTATAGTAATGGATCCCGATCGTGACCGAGAGGCAGCTGATGATCTTGAGAGTGTAGCGCCTGCTCCCGCACAAGGGACAGTGCCGGCAGACTCTCAACCTAATGCTAGTAATCCGAATGATGAAGCTAGACAAGCATTCTATAGCGTGATGAATGATTGGTTCAACCAATACATTCGAACTAATATGGCTGTTCCACAACCTCCATTCCCGACAAATACTACCCCCGCACCTACAATACCACCGGTAACGGACCAAATAAGGTCAAATAAGCCCCCAGTTGACAGAATCCGAAAACATGGGGCTACTGAATTTAAGGCTATGGATAGCGATGATGCCGAGCAAGCTGAATTTTGGCTGGACAACACTATCCGGGTACTCGATGAGCTATCTTGTACACCCGATGAATGCCTAAAGTGTGCTATCTCCTTGCTACGTGATTCTGCCTACTATTGGTGGAGTACTCTGACTTCTGTTGTGCCCCGAGAGCAAGTAACTTGGGAGTTTTTCCAAACTGAGTTTCGGAAAAAGTATATCAGTCAGAGATTTGTTGATCAAAAACGGAAGGAATTTCTTGAGCTTAAGCAAGGCTCCATGTCGGTTACTGATTACGAGCGAAAATTTGTTAGACTTAGCAAATACGCTCGGGAATGTGTTTCGTCCGAAGCTATTATGTGTAAACGCTTCGAGGATGGGCTGAATGAAGATATAAAGATGTTCGTTGGCGTTCTTGAAATACGAGAGTTCGTGGTACTTGTTGAACGAGCTTGTAAAGCCGAAGAGCTTAGAAAAGAAAAGCAAAGAGTTGATGAGGGAACTGGAGAGTTTCGTAAAAGGTCCTCGGGAGGGTCTCTTCAACAGACATCGAAGAGATTTCGAGATGATGCTGGCCAGTTTAGAGGCACTTCGGGCCTTTTTGGACGAGATCGTGATCGACCCCCTGTGGGTACACGAGGCACTTCGGTCGCTAGTGTTGGGAATGAACGTCGAGATAGAACGAAATGTCGATATTGCGGTAAATGGCATTCGGGAGTTGTAGATTCCCTGACCGCTCCTGTTACAAGTGCGGATCAGTTGACCACTTCATTAAAGATTGCCCGAGGTTGTTTGAACAGAATGAAAATCAGAGTGGGAAACCGGGTGCTACCACTGCTCGAGGTAGACCATCTGGAAATACGGGCAATGCTAGTGGTGGTCAGAGAGGATCTAGAGATGATATAACCAGATCCAAAGCTCGTGCGCCTGCTAGAGCTTATGCTATACGTGCCCGTGAGGATGCTTCTTCGCCTGATGTTATTACCGGTACATTCACTCTCTTTGATACTAATGTAATTGCTTTGATTGACCCCGGTTCTACTCATTCTTACATATGTGAAACCTTAGCATCCAGTAAGACTTTACCTATTGAGTCTACTGAGTTCGTAATTCGGGTGTCAAATCCCTTGGGTCATTACGTGCTTGTCGACAAAGTGTGTAAGTAATGTCCCCTAGAAATTCGAGGTGCGCAAATAACGAAGTAATCCGAGTTGAATCTGCGGACTTGGAGGGGATGCCAGTTGTAATATCAGCAATGTTGGCACTGAAATATGTAAGAAGAGGGTGCGAAGCATACCTTGCATATGTACTTGATGACATTTTGGTCTATTCAAGAGATGAGACCGAACATGCTGAGCATCTGAGGCTAGTGCTGCAAATTTTGCGGGAAAAGCAGTTATATGCTAAGTTCAGTAAGTGTGAGTTCTGGTTAAGAGAGGTTAGCTTCTTGGGTCATGTGGTATCCGCGTCGGGTATTCGAGTTGACCCGAACAAAATTTCAGCCATACTTGACTGGAAACCTCCGAGAAATATTACTGAAGTTCGGAGCTTTTTGGGACTCGCCGGTTATTACCGACGATTTGTCGAAGGTTTCTCGATGATAGCCACACCAATGACGAAGCTACTTCAAAAGGACGTTAAGTTCGAATGGACGGAGAAGTGTCAGAAAAGTTTTGATCAACTAAAAACTCACTTGACTGAAGCTCCAATTTTAGTGCAACCCGAATCGGGTAAAGAGTTTGTCATTTATAGTGACGCATCCCTACTTGGGTTGGGTTACGTATTGATGCAAGAAGGTCGAGTCGTGGCCTATGCGTCAAGACAATTGAAGCCACACGAGAGGAATTATTCGACCCATGATCTCGAACTAGCTGCCATCGTGTTTGCTTTAAAAATATGGCGACATTATCTGTTTGGTGAGAAGTGCCATGTATTTTCGGATCACAAAAGTCTCAAATATTTGATGACTCAACGAGACTTGAATCTGCGACAAAGACGTTGGCTTGAGTTGTTGAAAGATTACGAGCTTGTCATTGATTACCACCCGGGAAAGGCTAACGTGGTTGCGGACGCCTTAAGCCGGAAGTCATTGTTTGCTTTACGAGCGATGAACGTGCATTTGTCTGTTCTACCAGACAATGTGTTAGTAGCTGAATTAAAAGCTAAACCATTATTGACTCACCAAATTCGTGAAGCTCAGAAAGTCGATGATGAATTGGTTGCAAAACGGGCTAAGTGTTTTCCGAACGAGGAATCGGAGTTTCAAATTGATGATGATGATTGTTTGAGGTTCAGAAATCGTTTGTGTGTTCCAAGGAATTCGGAACTCATTTCGATGATTCTGAACGAAGCCCATTGTAGCCGAATGTCAATTCACCCAGGGAGTACGAAAATGTACAACGATTTGAAACGTCAATTTTGGTGGCATGGTATGACACGGGACATCTCCGACTTTGTTTCGAGATGTTTAATATGTCAAGAAGTGAAAGCGGAACATCAAGTGCCTTCAGGATTACTCCAGCCGATCATGATACCCGAGTGGAAATGGGATCGAGTCACAATGGACTTTGTGTCCGGACTGCCCTTGTCAGCAAGTAAGAAGGATGCGATATGGGTTGTTGTTGATAGACTGACTAAGTCGGCTCATTTTATCCCCGTACGTACGGATTTTTCATTGGATAAACTAGCTGAATTGTACGTTTATCAAATTGTGAGATTACACGGGGTACCTGTTTCTATCGTGTCGGATAGAGATCCGAGATTCACCTCACGATTTTGGAAGAAATTGCAAGAAGCTCTAGGTACCAAGTTGCATTTTAGCACTGCTTTTCACCCCCCAACCGATGGTCAATCCGAGCGGATAATTCAGATACTTGAGGATATGTTGAGATGTTGCATCCTCGAGTTCAGTAGTTCATGGGAACGGTATTTACCTTTGATTGAATTCGCTTACAACAATAGTTTTCAATCAAGCATTAAGATGGCACCTTACGAGGCTTTGTACGGTCGTAAATGCCGTACACCATTGTTTTGGACCGAGCTCGGTGAAAGTAAAATTTTCGGAGTTGATTTGATTAAAGATGCTGAACAGAAAGTAAAGGTAATCCGTGAAAGTCTAAAGGTAGCCACGGATTGTCAGAAGTCGTACGCAGATTTGAAACGAAAAGACATCGAGTATCAGGTGGGAGACAAAGTGTTCCTTAAGGTTTCACCTTGGAAAAAGATACTCAGGTTCGGCCGTAAGGGCAAGTTGAGCCCAAGATTCATTGGGCCGTACGAAATCTCCGAACGAGTTGGTCCGGTTGCGTATAGATTGATTTTGCCCACGGAGCTTGAAAAGATTCATGACGTCTTTCATGTTTCGATGCTTCGACGCTATCGATCTGATCCATCGCATATAATTAGCCCATCAGAGGTTGAAATTCAAGTCGACATGAGCTATGAAGAAGAACCGATGCGTATCCTAGCTCGTGAAGTGAAGGAGTTGCGAAACAAAAGAGTTCCGCTAGTAAAGGTGTTATGGCTCAAACACGGGATCGAGGAAGCTACTTGGGAGACTGAGAGCTCGATGAAAGAATGATACCCAAACCTATTTACCGGTAAGATTTTCGGGGACGAAAATTTCTTAAGTGGGGGAGAGTTGTGACAGCCCAAAGTTGACCCTAGTCGGGAAGTGGTTTCGGGACCGCTAAACCGAGTCACCGAAATGTTTGAATGTGATACTTATTGTCTAGAATATGTAATTATGAATGTGTGAAAATTTCAAGCTTCAATTTGGTTGATTTCATGTGAATTTAGTCAATAGGACGTATGTGAGAAAATTCTAAAATGTGATAGGTCAATGTGTGAGGACCTATTAGTGCATGTGGACAAAGGGGGGACTTGCATGTCAAATTCCCCCCTACTAGTAGTGGCCGGCCATGACAAGCATGGTAGACCAAGTTTGATGGCCAAGACATGTCATAGACATGTTTTATTGGTGCATCATGGGTGGAAAAAAATAAAATAATAGGCATGGAAATTAAATAATGAAAAGGAGTATGATGAATACACAAAAAAAATGTGTAGTTGATTCTTTTCCCCCCCCATTGCCGTGAGCTAAAGAAAAGAGAGGAGAAGATCTTTGTTCATCCTTTTCTCACCTTCATTTAGCCTAAATTAGAAAGAAAAACAAAGAAAAAATTTTCTCATCCTTTGGTTCATCCTTGGCCAAAAATTTTAAGGAGGAAAGAAGAAGAAAGGTGAAGAGATTCGGCCATGCATGTAGCTAGGCTAAGGTATGTTTGATGATGTTCCATGAGATGCATGCATGTTTTAGTTGTTAGCTTGAGTTCTACCTAGCCCATGGTCTAAATCTTGCTATGTGATGGAAATGGCACTTGACCATGGATGCATCATTCTTGGTTGGTGTTTGATGTTGTAGTGATGAGGCATGAGGATGAGTTAAGATTCGGCCTAGGTGGAGGTTGTGTTAATGCCATTGCATGCAAAATATGAAGCTTGTTAATGATGCATGTGATGATGGCTTGATGATTCTTGAACCTCCTTTTTAGCATTTTTGTGTGAGCACATATGTGCATTGGTTGCTAAATGGAGAAGAATCGGCTAGCAAGATGTGTGCTAAGGCCGAATGTAACTTTGCATGTTAATGAGCAATGCATGTGTTAAATTGATGAAAAGGGGGAGGATGCTTTACTAGTGTGTATATGTGTGTATTAAGTGTTGAAATCGACCCCAAAAATAGACATGCATATTCGGCCAAGGGGAAAGAAATTAGCTAATATGTTGTGTTGATGCATGATTTTTGCATGTATGAGACTTTAATGTCTAATGTATAAATATGGGCTAAGTGCCTTGTGTTCATCTTTTTGATGCCTAAATGATGAAATCAATTTATTTGTTTAATTAAGCTCTAGAGCAAAGGGGAAATAAATCCGATAAAGGGAAGGAAAAAGTGGTCGAATAGTTAGCGGAATCGTTCGACAACACCCGAGGTAAGTTCTTGAGTAAGAGAGCTTAAATTACGATGTGATTAAATCATGCTCTATGTGTGGCTATTGAGCTGAATGTGCAAGGACGATATGTGCCTTGTGTTTGAGTTTCGCAAATGAAAATGAAATATGAATGTGCCATGAATTGTTGTTAGATGTGCATGATTAATTGAATGCTGTCCGGGCTAAGTCCCGAAGGCTTTGTGCTAAGTGAATATATCCGGACTAAGATCCGAAGACTTTTGTGCGAGATACAAATTCCGGGTTAAGCCCCGAAGGCCTTTGTGCGAGATACTAAATCCGGGTTAAGTCCCGAAGGCATTCGTGCGAGTTGTTAAATCCGGGTTATGTCCCGAAGGCATTGTGTGAGTTACTAAAACCGGGCTATGTCCCGAAGGCATTTGAACGAGGAGCTATATCCGGTTAAATCCCGAAGGTACGTGATTTGGTAATGAATGAGCTTGCTGTAAAATTCCAGCGAATACTCGAAAAACATCCCAATATGGGGATATGTTACGTATGTGTTGAATTTAATCGAGCCCTTACAAATAAATGTTCGCTCAGTTGATAAACGAGCTACCGGCCTTCGGCTAAGTTAGTCTATTGTGTATGTACATAAGGGTTGTTAATGTTGTGAAGCAAGTTTGATATCGGTAAATTGTGTATTATGAAATATTCCGTTTAGCTAAATGTGTGTTATTCTTTGTTTATGCTGGAATTCCTTGCTCAAAACTTACTAAGCATAAATTGCTTACTCGTTACACTGCTCCTCTGTTTTATAGATTTTTGGTTCTCCAGCTATCGGACTCGGGATCTTGAAGTCGAAGTCGCCCACACTATCAAAGGCTCTTTTGGGTACTATTTTGGTTGAATTTTGATATGGCATGTATAGGACTACCCATTGTTGTTTTTCGAGTACTTTATGAAATGTATAAGTGTACAGCCATGCGAAAATGGCTTGTAGAAGTGGAGTATGGCATTAGACCATTCGTGTTTATGAATGTATAGATGGTTTCATGATGTAACTATAGTTGGAATGGAAGTGTTGAGCAAATGATCAGCCATTGGAATGGCTAAGTATGATCATATGTGGGCATATGTATGACAAGGCCCTAGTTGGTCCATGAAACCCCGAAAATAGGTAAGGTTTACTTTGAAAACAGAGGCTGACAGCAGCAGTGGTGTGGATTGGAAAAATCACAAGAATTCGTAGGAGTGGAATTAAATAGTGAATAAATTATGTAATCGAACCTTGATGAATCTACTTTCATATGAAAGTAACGAAACAATCATATGAACAGTACAGTAAGAGATATCCGGGTTCTTGTGGAACAGGGCCAGAACAGTTTCTAGATTCCCTGTTCCGAATTTGGAAATTCACTATAAATTTACCAGAGATAATTAGGCGTCATACCATACATTTTTGGATTCCTCTCTGAGTCTAGTTTCCATAGAAACAAACGGCATCAGTATTGAAGCTCTGTGCAGAGAGATATCCAAGTCGTAATGGGAAAAGGTCAGTGTAGTTGACCCCTGTAACATGGGAGACTTTGACTAATAAACTGTACTAATTGGCCCGACCAACAATTCTAGAAAAAAAATACATAGGTGGGGACATGAGTGTAGTTTCAGGAAAAAATCACAAAACTGATTTTCAAGTTGTGAAACTTAAGATATGATTTTTGAAGCGTCTAGTACTCAGACTGGGCAGTGTCTGGAAAAATTTTTCAAAGTTTGTTAACATCTCGTGTCCGACTCCGGTGTCGGTCTCGGGTTCGGGGTGTTACATATTCTGACAGAGTTTCCTATGTGTACTGATTTATAGATGGGTTAAACAAAGATATCAAACTATTATTAGGGATTCTTGAGTTGAAAGAATTTGTTGTTCTGGTTGATAGAATGCACAAAGCTGAGGGACTTAGCAAAGCAAAGAGAAAAGCTGATTCTGAGGCTCGTGATTTAGGAAAGAGACCTATGGGAAAATCATACTCATCTCTACCAAAGAAGTCAAAAGAATATATCATGGTCATTCAATAGCTTCAGTGGTTTATTTTGGGAAAGGTAGAGAAAAACAACATTCGAGCTTGAAACCTCAAGCTCCGCCTATAGCAAACATGGGAAGTGTTAGAAATAACAAGCTAGAATGTCAGCAATGTAACAGACAACATTTTGGTGAGTGCAGACTGAAAGATGGATCATGTTTCAAATGTGGTTCTTACGAACATTATCTTAGAGATTTCCCAGAAAGATCTGATAAAGAAAGGCTCAAACTACTCGACAGAGTAATGTAGTTGCGAGAAGGAGACCACCTCGAAACACTAGAAATGTGGGTAATAGCCATAGTGGGATGAAAGACTCTGCTATGAGATCTGAGGCACAAGCACCAGTAAGAGTTTAAGCGCGTGCTCGAGAGGAAGCTTCAGCGCCTGATATAATCACCGGTACATTTTCTATAGTTGATGCTAATGTTAACACTTTGTTTGAACCAAGGTCAACGCACTCATATGTATACACGACTTTCGTATCAGATAAGAAATTACCTTTTGAGTCTAATGAACTTTAAGTTAAAGTAACAAACCCTTTAGGTCAATATGCATTAGTTAATAAAGTGTGTAAAAACTTTCTTTTGAAGATCCAGGGTTGCAACTCTCCATCTAATTTAGTGTTATTACCTTTTGATGAATTTGATGTTATTATGACTTGATCATTGATTATCATCCAGGAAAGGCTAATGTTGTTGCTGATGCTTTGAGTAGAAAATCTCTATTTTCTTTACGAGCATTGAACACGCAATTGACATTGATTGATGACAGTTCAATTTTAGCAGAATTAAAAGCTAGACCAATGTTTCTACAACAGATTTGCGAAGCTCAGGAATGTAACGATGTTTTAGTGGCTAAACGGAAATAGATTGAGATGACATCTAATTCAAATTTTCATGTTGGTTCCGATGACAGTTTGTACTTTAAAGACAGAATTTGTGTTCCGAGAAATTCTGATCTTATTCAGAAAATTTATAGGAAGCTCCAGCAGTAATAAAATGTACAGTGATTTGAAACAAATGTACTTGTGGCAAGTATGAAACAGGAGATTTCAGAGTTCGTATCGAAATATTTGGTTTGTCTACAAATTAAAGTCGAGCATCAGGTACCTTTTGGTTTATTACAACCTATGATGATTTCAGAGTGGAAATAGGAACGTGTCACAATGGATTTCGTATCAGGATTGCCTCTATCTTCAAGAAAGAAAGATGCTGTATGGGTTATTGTAGATCGTTTGATGAAATCCACGCATTTTATTCCAATGCTTATAGATTTTTCACTTGAGAGATTGGTAGAGTTATATGTTGTTAAGATTGCTAGATTGCACGGTGTACTAGTTTCTATTATTTATGAAAAATATCAATGGCTTACGTCTCGATTCTAGAGTATGTTACACAAAGCTTTGAGTACTTGACTGCATTTTAGTACAACATTTCATCCTCAAACTGATGGTCAATGTGAGCAAGTAAGTCAAATACTCAAAGATATGCTTTGATGTTATGTTTTAGAGTTCAAATGTAACTGGGAGAGATTTCTATCATTGGTTGAATTTGGATACAACAACAGTTATCAAGCGAGCATTAAAATGGCACCATACGAAGCTTTGTATGGTCGAAAGTGTCAAACTCTGTTATACTAGATTGAGCTCAGTGATA
Source organism: Gossypium hirsutum (assembly GCF_007990345.1). Lineage (NCBI taxonomy): Eukaryota > Viridiplantae > Streptophyta > Magnoliopsida > Malvales > Malvaceae > Gossypium > Gossypium hirsutum. The sequence continues at coordinate 80,281,950 of NC_053431.1, read as the reverse complement.
GAAAGTTCTTCGGTGTTGATTTGATTTGAGAAACCGAAGAAAAGGTTAAAATGATATGTCATAGTTTGAAAGAAGCTTCGGATCAACAGAAATCTTACACGGATTTGAAAAGAAAAGACATTGAATTTCAAGTCGGTGACAAAGTGTTTTTGAAAGTGTCACCAGAAAGTCCTTCAATTTGGCTGAAAAAGAAAGCTTAGTCTGCGATTTATCATGCCGTGGGAGATCATTGAGAGAATTGGTCCAATAGCTTATAGATTGGTCATCAGAGTTAGAAAAGATTCAATATGTATTCCATGTATTGATATTACGATGGTATCAATCAGATCATTCACACGTGATTTCACCTAGTGATGTTGATATTCAGTCTAATATGACGTAAAATGAAGAACTAATTAGAATTCTAGCTCAGGAAGTTAACGAATTGAGAAATAAAACCTTTAGTAAAGGTTCTTTGGTAGCGACACAGTATAGAAGAGGCCACTTGAAAACCAAAAGAGCTATGAAAGTGCAATACCAGAACTTATTTTTTGGTAAGATTTTCGAGGATGAAAATTCCTTTAGGGGGAAGTGTTGTGACAACCCGTTTTCAGTGAAATCAGAACAGTGGTTTTGGGTTCCAATAGATCCAAACAAGATATACAAATTTCTAATAGATCAGATAAAATCGCAATATTATTTTATTATTATTTTAATGTCTATGGGATGTTATAAGGTCGTATTAAAATTTCGTTAAGATATTATGACGTTTGCATGATTAATTAAGTGAAAAGAACTAAATTGTAAAAAGTGTAAAAGTAAAGTTCTATTAGTTAAAAGGGTTAAATGGCTATGGAACTTATAGAGAAAGGACTTAGATGGTAATTAGACCATTTTTTTAGTTAGTGGATATTCATGGCAAGGTTTTGCTGTAAATTCTAATAAGTAATAAGGCTAAAATGGTAATTTGGGAATTAAAAGAAAATTTAGAAAAGCATAGATGAATTAAATTTGTCATCTTTTCATTCTCTCTCCTTGCTTGGCCAAATAAACCATTTGTAACGTCCCAAACCTGGCCCAGACGTTATGACCGGATCCGACATGCCACATCGAAGCGTTCAAAACATTTTATATTGTTGATCTAGGAAAACTTACTTAGTGTTTTAAAAGATAATTTCATTATAGGTTAAAGTGAATGGAAGCTGTGCACCAGGTAGGAAATCGGAAAAGAGGTGGTGAGTCCATCGGACTGCTTAAGTACCAAGCTCCCTTCGGATCCAATCCTAGACATGCATACCGCCATTGCCACACCTTAACGTCATGGATATTTCTAGGAAACCGATTTGATTAAGTCATTTTTAGGAAAAGTGATTAATTTTGGAAAATACTTTCATTGCGGAAGCTTTGCTTGTTGTCTTGTTATTTTGAAATCAACTGTTGTTTTTTAAAACGCGCCCTAAAGCTATCCAATTTCAACAGTTAAAATAAGTAATACCTATCTTAGTAATACATATTAAAACCATCAAAAATAATTAAGCGGCCTTATTACATTTAAAAACCCCAAACTTCAAACATAAATAAAAGGATGTCCAGTTCACCAGAAGAAAATCAAACTTTCAAAATGGGTGGCCACTCCGAAATCCCTCACAACTCCATGCCCATTATGGTTGGGGATTACCTGCGTGGATGAAAATAAAAGGGGTGAGTTTGGGGAAACTCAGTGTATAAATTAACCCAACCATAGCCTATATCAGCTCAAACCACAGAAATAAAATAAGTTGGCCTTAGCTTAGAACAGAATTCAGAATAAAGCCCATAGGCCCATAATAGAACAGAACATATATTACATGTTTATGCAGAAACCCAACCCAGATTCATCCATAACACCCCCGTACCAGCCTTACACCATGTGGGGAGACTACTCGACCCACCCAACCGCTACACACCATAGAAATCGCAGCGAGGCTGCCAGATATTGTGACGAAGTCACCAGATACAGATATTGTGGCAGAGCCACCAGAACAGATATATGTGGCAGAGCCACCAGATCAGATAATTGTGGCATAGCCACCAGGACAGATATATGTGGCAGAGGCACTAGATTAGATAAATTGTGGCATAGCCACCAGGACGCTTCCTCCATAGTATAACCCAAGTCCCCATGCAACACATATATAATCATGGCATACATCATATAAAATTAGATCGCCATGCTTTTCAGTCAAAAGTAACCCTAGGGGTATAATGGTAATTTTACATACATAGGGGTATTCAAGTAATTTAACTATTCTTAAGGTTTTCATACATAACATAGTCATTTACGTACGATCAGAAACACTTACCGCGTTTTCTTAACAATTTGGGTCGTTGGCCCATTATCCCATTTTTGATCGAAATGCACAGAATCGCGCACTCTGCAGTCTTATCACTTTAATTTACCATATACATCAAACTATTAATCTCATGAGCATTAACACACTCGCAAGATCTTAAAATACCGGCTTTCCGGCATTTCAGCTTTTCGGCTTGTGCCGATCTAGTCTATAAGAGGGTGTTAGATACACACCTGTTTGCGACGATATGCTGACGAGATCCACACACGAACTGCCTACAATTGGATTACTAACACGTTAATCTAACTATTCAAATACGAACTACGTATTAACCCCTTACAACATTCGGCCAACCACACCTACAGATCAGAGTAAGCTTATAAGAAATCAATAAGCAACTCATTAACAAATTTTTGTCAGTGTTTACCACATAATCATAATTTCACTGCAAGTTGTCTTCCTGAGCAATAGTCACTAAATCATTTATAACTGGAGCTACGAAACTCCAAATCAAGTGCCGTTAATTTTCCTTGAAAATAGACTCATATATCTTCTATCCATAAAATTTTCAGAATTTTTGGTTTAGCCAAAAATACCAGATTTTTCTAAAAGTTTCCCATGTTTTACTGTTTGACTAATCTGACCACTCTTCATTACGAATCAAATTTCTCATTGTACAGAATTCAAAATATGTTCTTGTTTATTTCATTTGAAACTAGACTCAATAAGCTTTAATTACATAATTTATTTAGCTTCTAATTCATCTCCCACAATTTATGGTGATTTTCCAAAGTCACGTTACTGCTGCTGTCCCAAGCAGATTTATTACCAAATCACTCTTTCACGCATACCTTGAATGCATGTTATTTAAACATGTATATCACCAATCAATAATCACATATCTATGATTTTATTTAAGTATAATCTCCATTTCATCATTTTAAAGCACAACATGTTAGCTGATTTTTCCCTTTAGCATCTAAGGCACATGCATGCTCATTTGTTTGGCTCAACTTCACCTATCTTCCATTTTTCATCAAAAGAACATGAAACAACAACTATTTCCTTCATTTTAATTCATGACTAAATGCTCACAACACAACTAAAAACCAAAATATGCTTCAAGAGTTAAGGTAGAATCAAGAAGAACTCATGAACCTCAAAATAGAAGCAAGGCACCAAGAACTTACCTTCAATTTTCCTCCTCCTAGTGACCGAATACTCAAGAGCTTTCTCCTCTCCTTTCTCTTCTCTAACTTTCGGCTATGATGAACAAATATGGAAACAACTTTGTTTTTTTCATCCTTTTGTTATTTTATTACCCACCATTTTATGACACAAAATAACCTATATTATTTGTGCCATACCTATGCCATAATGTCAATAATAAAAAATGTCCATAATGCTTATCATGCCCATCATGGAACATTTACCTAACCCATTATCAATTTTTTTTTTATCAATTTGTACCATAAATTATGGATATCAAGTGCACATATTGTCTTCAACAACATGATGGCCGACCACTTCTTGTAAAATGGGAGGTTGACATACAAATCCTCCTATTTGCACTACTATTTATTTGGCCACTACAAATTAGCCTATAGCATTTTCAAACATTTTCACATTGGTCCTATTTCATAATTTCACTCACAAATGACAAAATCAAAGCATGAAATTTTGCCAACATTCACAGAATTCCCGAAAATTGGGGCGTTACAACTCTACCTCCCTTAAAGAAATTTCGGCCTCAAAATTTACCTGATCCAAATAGTTGAGGGTATTGTTGACGCATAGTCTCTTCTGATTCCCAAGTAGCTTCTTCCCTTCCATGATTACGCCAAAGCACTTTCACTAATGGGACAGATTTCCTTCTGAGAACCTTAACATCTCGAGCCAATATTTGTACAGGCTCCTCCTCAAAGGTCAAATCAATCTGAACTTCAATTTTTGCAACTGGCAGGACATGAGCAGGGTCAAAACGATAACGCCTTAACATGTAGACGTGAAAAACATCGTGAATCCTATCTAACTCTGGAGGCAATTCCAACTGGTAAGCCACTAGGCCTACTCGCTTCAAAACCCGATAAGGCCCAATGAACCGCGGACTCAACTTGCCCTTCTTACCGAACCTTAATATCTTCTTCCAAGGAGAAACCTTTAAGAAGACCATATCACCTACTGAGTACTCAATCTCCTTACGCTTCAAATCTGCATACGACTTTTGCCTATTAGATGCTTCTTTTAACCGGTCCCTAATTATTCTGACCTTATCCTCAGTATCAGGTACCAACTCTGGTCCAAGAATTTGTCGCTCTCCTAGTTCAGTCCAACAACTAGGTGTACGACACCTTCGTCCATATAGTACTTCATACGGTGCCATTCGAATACTCGCCTGGTAACTGTTATTGTATGCAAATTCTGCCAACGACAAGTAATCCTCCCCACTGCCTCGAAAGTCAACCACGCATCCCCTCAACATGTCCTCTAGAATCTAAATAACCCTTTCCAATTGGCCATCAGTCTGAGGATGGAAAGCCGTACTAAAATTCAATCGCATCCCCAATGCCTTATGCAACTTTTTCCAAAACCGATATGTAAATCTGGGATCCCGATCAGAAATAATTGAAACTGGGACTCCATGAAGTTGGACAATTTCTGCCACATACAACTTGGCTAACTTTTAAAGTGAACAGTCAGTACAAACAGGTATGAAATGGGCCGATTTGGTCAACCTATCCATAATCACCCACACCGAGTCTTTCTTCGATGGTGTCAAGGGTAGCCCACTCACAAAGTCCATGGTTACCCTCTCCCACTTCCAAAGTTGTATCTTCACTGGCTGCAACAGTCCAGAAGGTAATTGATGCTCAGCTTTCACTTGCTGGAATGCCAGACATTTCCCTACAAACTCCGTTACTTCTCGTTTAAGTCCAGGCCACCAGTACAATTGTCGCAAGTCGTGATACAACTTGTTCCCTCCAGGATGCATGGCACAAAGTCCTCCATGAGCTTCCTTCAATATTGTCTGCCTCAAATCAGAGTCCTTCGGAACACAAATTCTTCCTCGAAAACACAGAACTCCTTCGCCATTTAACCCAAACTCAGAAGTTTCCCCTTCCTTAACTTGTTGGAAACGAGCGACCAAAGACTCATCGTTCAACTGCTTTTCCTTAATCTGATCCACCCAGGTTGGCCTCACTTGCAACTCAGCCAACAGACTTCCATCATCATACAGACTCAGACGAGTAAACATTGCTCTCAGATCAGATACAGCTCTACGACTTAGAGCATTGGCTACCACATTAGCCTTTCCTGGGTGATACTCGATCGAACAGTCATAATCCTTAAGTAACTCAATCCATCTCCTTTGCCTAAGGTTCAACTCCTTTTGAGTCAACAAATACTTAAGACTCTTATGGTCAGTGTATATAATACACCTTTCTCCGTACAAGTAATGTCTCCAAATCTTAAGTGCAAATATCAATGCTGCCAACTCTAAATCATGAGTCGGATAGTTCCCCTCATGAGGTTTAAGCTGTCGTGATGCATATGCAACCACCTTACCCTCTTGCATTAACACGCAGCCCAAACCCATGTGTGATGCCTCACTGTACACACTAAAATCCTTCCCAGACTCTGGCTGAATTAACACAGGTGCTTCAGTCAGAACTTTCTTCAACTTCTCAAAAGCTTCCTGCTGTTTCTCAATCCATACAAACGGTATTCCTTTCCTTATGAGTTTTGTCAGAGGTGCTGCCATCACAGAAAAACCTTTCACAAACCTTCTGTAGTATCCTGCCAACACTAGGAAACTTCGAATTTTCGACACCGTCCTAGGTGGCTTCCACTCCAAAATTGCTTCAATCTTTCGAGGGTCCACCTTAATCCCTTTGGCAGAGACCACATGTCCTAAGAAGGTTACCTCCCTCAACCAAAATTCACACTTGCTGAACTTCGCGAAGAGTTCCTTCTCCCTTAACACTCGCAGCACTATACGGAGATGCTCATCATGTTTCGCTTCAGTTTCAGAATATACCAGGATATCATCAATGAAGACGACTACGAATCGATCCAAGAATGGTTGGAACACCCGATTCATCAGATCCATAAATGCTGTAGGAGCGTTCGTCAGTCCAAATGGCATAACCAAACACTCATAATGACCATACCGAGTCCTGAATGCCATCTTATGGATATCCGCCTCCTTGACCCTTAACTGATGATATCCAGATCAGAGGTCGATCTTAGAAAATACAGAAGCCCCTCTGAGCTGGTCAAATAGATCGTCAATCCTTGGCAGTGGATACTTATTCTTAATTGTCAGTTTGTTCAACTGGCGATAATCAATGCACATCCGCATTGTACCATCCTTCTTCTTCACGAATAACACTGGTGCTCCCCATGGAGACACGTTTGGCCTAATGAAGCCCCTATCCAACAACTCTTGAATTTGTGCCTTTAGCTCCACCAACTCCTTCGGTGCCATTCTATACGGTGCGATAGACACTGGTGTTGTTCCAGGCAATAAGTCGATTCCAAACTCCACTTTTCGGTTCGGAGGCAATCTTGGAAGCTCCTCCGGAAAAACATCTTGGAACTCCTTTACAATCCTAACCTTATCCACTGACAATCCCTCCTCTTCTGACTGACTTACAAATGCCAAATAGACCTCACAACCTTTCCGAATCCACTTTTCGGCTCTTAATGCCGACACCACATTGGACAAATAATCCCTTCGCTCACCTATCACCATAACCTCCTCATCCTTTGTGGTCCTTAACACCATTCATTTAGCAGCACAATCCAGAGTCGCTTTATGCTTAACAAGCCAGTCCATTCCCAAAATGAGATCAAACTCTCTGAATGGTAACTACATCAGATCTCCAGGGAAAATCTTACATTGAGTTTCTAAGGGTACGTCCCTATACAGTTTGTCTACCCTAACCGAGTGACCCAAAGGACTTAGTACAGATATCCCACTCAACATCTTCTCAAAGTGTACACCCAACAACCCAGATATGGCACATGCAACATAGGAATGAGTAGATCCAATATCCACCAAAGCAGTATATGGCATGCCAGAAACCAAGAACGTACGAGTCATGACTTCAGGTGCGTCGCCCTCCTCTAGACGACGAGCTGCATACACCAAAGCTGGCTGTCGAGCTTCAGCATTTCCGACACCTCTGCCAGGTGCCCCCCGACCTCGACCGTTTCCATTTCCAGCCCTACCTTGTCCACGTCCTCTCAGTGGTTGGGGTCTACCCCTTACGAGTTGAGTAATCCTCTGTTCAGCAACTTGAACCTGATCAGCTTTCTGAGGGCAATCCCGTACTCTATGCTCCATAGATCCACATCGGAAACAAGCACCAGAGTGTTTCCTACACTCGCCCAAA